>NW_011887757.1:1067233-1070413 GCF_000806365.1 Fopius arisanus
GGAATCCCCAAAAATCTAGTAACAAAAATGTCTGACGAATGAATATTTATTTTCCTGGGGAATTTCATTCTTTCTCTTGGGGTCGCCACTGAAAATCTGATGACCGAATGAATCATCAGCCCTGATAAATCTATAACCCCAAAATAAATATTAGGTAGATTTCTCTAGGAATGTCTCGAATGGTAAAGAGAAGCAACATCACCGCAGGCAACCGCCTTTGCATTTCAGCGGCATATCCCCCTCAGCATTTACGTTGTGTTTAATTGCGCGTCAAACTGTTCGTACTCTGGTACCGCGTTATCGTATTGCTGAGGTCAAACACGGATATATCATATATTTCAAAGCCCATGCGATTTTGACGTTGGCGTTACATGTGTATGATATACTATTGCACTGTGTAACGCGCAAATATTGTTTCACGGGTTAATATTTCAACACCTGGTGTTCACATTGACCGAGATACACATTATTTTCACGTGGGCAATTATCGGTGGATCAACAAACGTAGGTCGGCCATTGAAAATAAAAAAAATATAAATTGTTCGTTGACAGCTGAAAATTTTTTAAATACACCGAAAAATCTAAACGATGATTACGGACAGTTGTTGAAATGTAAATTACCATTAAAGTTATGATTTTGGAATGGACATTATGAAATCGTACGCGGAATGAAAAATTCAATGATAATTACCAGAAAAAATATTTTATAATAATTTTTTTAGACTTTGAAATTGTGAGGAAAAGTGGGAGTTGGAAGAGAAATTGTAAGAATTGTTACGTGAATTTAAAAAAATATTACCATCTTTTTGGTACAAATTACCCACTAGTCTGATGACTTACCGATTTGTTGACAAGTCATTCTGTCATTTTACCGTAACGATTGAGAAATGTTACGGAACAAAAAGTAGACGCAACGCAAAAGTATCATCAAAATTGAAAGTTCATGAATTTTTAATGAAATTTAATTAAAAATTAAAATTTAATTAAAAATTGAATTAAATTACATTTAATTAAATTGAATTTTTATTAATTGTTTAGGCATAATGAGTCGAGAATTTTCTGTGAGATTTTACTTGTTCGTATGCTTTTCAATTCTGTAATAAAAATCCATAATTAATACATTGCATTCAGTGAATTAAATTAAATTCCTAAAACATTTAAATAAAAATATACTTTTGATATATCAATTAAAAAAATATTTAAAAAATATATACATCTCTCAATTTCCAAAAAAATGATTAATTAAAATTTTGTGGGATTAAAAATCGTAATTAAATAATAAAAACCAAAAATATAATCAGATCTATATTATAAAAATCTGGATCCATAAATATAATTAACTTAACACTAATTAATAATACCGACATAATAACCACACAAGAAAATCCCCTCGCGCTTGTGGCTATAACTGCAATTTTAAAATTAAAAAAAAACCCATAAAAGCAATTTAAATAGCACTGATTATTTATATGTCCGGTTGGGAAACTAATAAATCCGATCATGTGTGCAGAAAGGGGAAGTAGGTGTATAAAGAATGGTTGAATTTCCCGACAACTGACGATTTGTCTCCACAACATCGAGATACTCAATAGCAAGAGAACGGAAAGTCTTCAGACTTTCACCCCTCGTTCCGGAGTATCACAATGTCTCCCTCAATAGTCCTTATCCCCAAAAACCCCAGGGCGAGGAGGAAAATAAGGAAAAAGAAAGAAAAGGCACTCAATTCTTCGCCGGCAAGTGAAATTTACTTACTCCAAGCTATTCCACTGGACTCGGAAAATTCTGCCCCGGGATAACTCTATTATGCTTTTTTTTTCGGGGGCTCAACTAGATCGGCGGATAATCACATAAAATCTGCATGGGCTAGTCTCCCGGGATAAATATCGACGGGGGTGGGGACCCCCTTTTATTTTTCAACACTTCGGCCTCTTGACGAATGAAAAACACTTTGGGGATTTCGATGATTGATGAAACGATATTTATGAATTATTTCATGTGATTGTGAATGTAGGGAAATAAATCTCGTTGTATTCAAATTTTTTATTGATTGATGATGATGAGTAATTGAATTTTTTGCGATGTTTTAAGTATTTGTCAGCAATACTTCAATTAATATATCATTTTAAAGATGAATCTCCTGAGATTCCATGGGAGACAACCGAAAAAAATCGATTCAACATTTCAATTTTTCCAGAATTTTATTACACTTAACTCATAAAAAAATATTCAATTCACATATAAGGAATTTCACAATTAGAAGCAAAAAAAAATTAGCGATTCAAGTTAGATGACGTTTTTTTTGAGAATGTTAAAAAATTTTTTAAGTAAAAAAAGTAAAAATATGTAATAAAAAAAGTAAAAGTAAGTAAGTAAGGAAACAACAGTATAATAAAAAAAATGAATCCACAAAAAACGCACTGGGGCATTTTTAGACTGTCCCGATAATTTTTTTGCCGAAAAAAAAAACTGGGAATGAGTTAAAAGTCTTTTTCGCAAGTGCCCCATTTTGCCCAGCTCTCCCCCATCTATATAATATATATATATATATTTTATATAATCAGTGAATATATGATATATTATATTTTCAAAAATAACAAATATTAATTATATTGATCCCAACCTGATATACAGCGATATCGAGAGGAAGAAATTCTAGGGATTAACTTTGAAGAGGATGAGGTTAATAGGCTAATGGCAATTTGAAAAAATATATAGGTGCATTTATGTGGCATTCTTATTTAAGGAATAAGAGGGAAGAAAGAGTTCTAAACCAAAAGGCAGGGAGAGATTCTAGAGAAGTGGCACCGAGCACTTGGCGGCGCTTAAGTTACTGCCACAAACCAGCCGTGAATATAAATCCACAAGAGCCCCTCTCCGTTATTGTTTTCCAGATCAGGAGAGAAATATATGTATAGGCGAGTTTGTAACCACTGCTGCATTTATGTAGCCTTATTCTATACGCACTTTGTGCCAACTTCGAGCGCAAAAGCGCCGCGGTTGCTAACAAAATGCTTATTGAGAGGATTTTATTTTTTTCACTCGGTTTCAATGCACTTGGGTATCAGTGACACTTACACGGTACTAGTTGACCAAGTAGAGGTAAATATTTACTTGTGAATTCATGACAATTAGTGGCTTGATTGAGCATTGTTGGGAGATTAATGGATTAATGGATTAATG
>NW_011887757.1:1070953-1099592 GCF_000806365.1 Fopius arisanus
ATATTTAAAATCCTCTAATTAGTCCGTTAATCTAAGTCCAAATAATCGTAATTGTTAATCATCCGGTAAGAATCTTAATTGATGCATCCCAGATGATTGACTTCAAATTGATGATCGGAGGATTGACCAGTTACGGATAACCCATAATAAAATAATCGATCAATTTCAATAACGAAACTGGACAGAAATTACTAATTACGTAATTAATAATGCGTATCGAAATTAAATGGCTTGGCAGGGGTCGACGGTGGGGTCCTCGAGGAGAACGAAAGGCAGAGAGCAATGAATGCCACGGGTTGCGTGGGGATATCGGGGTATTGGAGGGCTGTCACCGGAACCGAGGGTGAGATTCGGTGTAACACTGTTGTAGTGCAGAAAGTGGGTGCCATGGAACTACAGTAGAGGGTTGTTGCATTATTTATGACCGCCATCGATCATCGTCCGCTCACTTGTGGAACTCCCCCACTAATCGCCATATGACAAGCGTGGTATTTAGTTTAAAATCTCAGGGACATCAACATGCGATCTGACATTAATTTTAATTGTTTACCATTGGGGGTGGATGTAAACAGATTGCGCTCATCAAGTAATCCACACGGAAAAATAATAAGGGAATTAGTTTAAAACGGGAGGAGAATGTTCTGTTTCTTCTGTTTTTTTTTTGTCAATATGGTTTTTATTATGTCATCTATGCATACGATTTTACATATGTATAAACTAGTTTTGAAAAATTTATGTGCTATAGGGTAGGTGTTATTAATGCTGGTCATGTAAGACACTCACGTTAATTGGAGGGATTATTATTATTATTACTTTTTATGGTGATAATGTTTGTTACGTTTTAGTAATTTTTTATTATTGCTAGGTGGGCCTAAATAAAGTTTTATAAAGTGGAGATATAGTTAAAAAAGAGTAGGGTTTTTCTCAAGAATACTCCTGTCTTTGCATAATCACACGGTTTTACCTTCGGAAAGCTTCGGCAACGCTCGGCGGGCGTCAAACGAATTAGTCTCCGACCCGATGCATAATCGGAAGGTCCCGGGTTCAAATCCCGATTTGGACTATCAATTTTTTCTGTAAATTTTTCTTGTAAAATTATATCGAGAATCACCTTTGCTCCTTTCATACCTAATCCAAAATCTCATCCAAAATCTCTAAGAATTTCCCATGACGTCACAAGATATAACGACATAAAAAAATTTCCGTCTTCTATGAAAAATCCGTTCTGAAAACAAATGGTTGCCTGGAGGTCTTATGAAGAGGAGAAATAATAATGCAGTTCCCTGGGAAATGCAATATTCTAGTAATTACTTCGGATGCAACGCTTTTACTTTCGGCAGCGCTCGGGCGAGTTCGGCAAGCGTCGCTGTCGCTCGAGCCCCCGCCACCCACAGCGGCCCGAACCGAAGTCCTGATTGAGTTGATTTGAGTTGATTGATTTAACCATTACCATAAGCATCTGACACCTGTCATAATTGCAGGATTGACATTTGATGATGCATGTAGTAAATGTATGTCATTTACTATAAAGGGAAAGCCATCATTCAAAGAGTTGACAATCCTCTCGTTATTTGGTAAAGTCCTTGGATGTTCCATGCCGTTTTTTTTTTCATGGGATACGATTCTAATGGTAGATTGAACGCGCCAGGTGATGAAGGGGTGTAAGTCACGTGCCGTTGACCCCTGAAAATGATGCTCGCACGGGCACAAACCATTATCTTCACCAAGCGCAAACTCTCTCGCGCGCGAGAAGAAGAGGCGATTATGATTTATGAATACACGTTGAACGGCCGTTATACCACCGTCCAGAGAGACCGTAAATTAGATTTAACTTAAACACAGGGAAATTTTCATCGTCGAACTTTCATAAATTACAACGCGTGTCTGAGATGAGATGTGCGTATATGCTCAGAGGCCGAACCGCGGGTTCACATTCAAAATTTATTGCTTGTCTGAGAAAACGCACTACGAAATTTTTCAAAGGACAAATACTTCTTTCACCAGGTATAATCAGTTCAACTAATCCGGGGACAATATCAAACATTTAATTTGCCAGTTGTTGATTATTCATGGAGATGTAAAAAAAAAAATAGTTCCAAGTATTTACCCAGTGAGTCTTTTGATGTCTGAGCGGGTAAGGATGGCAAACGTAAATTCTAGGAGTCTTATTCTAACAGTCCTAGCGTAGCTCTGCATCTTGTATTATACGAAAGAGAGGACACGGAATGCTTGTTTAAGATATCAAAGAGACACGAGGAGAAGCTCCTGCTTCAACTCTTGGCATCAGCACTAGAACTCAATGATCAACTATCCACCTAAAGAAGGGATGGAGACAGAAGGGGTAAAAATTGAGTTGAAGAGAGGGAGAAATAACGGTGAAGGAAGTCCGTGAAGAAGGTGTTGGGATAATAGAGTTTCCTTCAGCTCTGACTAAGGGGATGATTCTTTCTAATTTGTCACTCTCTCTCTTATTCAGCGTCTCTCGATGGCCTTTTCTTCAGAATCTTCAGACGTCTTGACGATCCGGTGGATAATATGAGAGTGGAAAAAGGTCGACATAGAGCAACTCCATTACTTTTCTAATGATAGCCCCATCGTCAACTGGCACCAGGCACAACCCCCCCACGACAAAGCTGGGTAATGAGAGCAGAAGTAAATCATCGGCCATTGTGGGGTAATCCAACGAAGTATTGTCTGGTTCGTAGAGCGCGTCATGTATTATGTTATTGGTATGGGGCTCATCTCTCTTTCTGTATCTCTCACTCCAACCCTCCTCTGTTTTCTCTCTGCTTTCAGCCATTTTTTTGCCCCTTCCTTTCTTTTTCTGGGATTCATCAGACGAGATACTCACTCGCATTTATCACTCCAGCCGTGCATTTTTCGTTGTTGAATCATTTTTTTTTTAACAAAATCCAAAGACTTACTTTAACGAAAAATTGGGATTACCATTCAGCCAAATGTATTATCTGATATACGCTCAGACGAAGGCGGGGATTATAATCACATGAGTAAATTTCAGGCCGTGGACTGGAAATTACCATTTCATTTCATCTTTGCTGAAGGTTCGGATCCACAAGATGTCATCTGGGCAATAATTTATCCTGTAAGAAGAAAAACAAAATCAAAAACAGTTGCATTGCACACAAATTTTCTAGAATAAATTTTTCCTTACGGTTTTAACGGATTACAAAATTACAAATCTAGGAATCGTAAGTAGTCAAATCTTATTACTTCCCTGCAAGAAGAAGCTTTTCATTTTTTGTTTTTGATGAAAGTGTGCATACGCTTGAATTAAATTTTTCTGTTCTTCTTTTACCCTAGCACGACCCAAATTGATTCAACTGTATAATCGATTGGGACTAGAATTTCCGGGAAACAAATAGACATTCAGTGCCATGAACAGACAATTCCGTGAGAAGATTGATTCAGAATCAACTTGGCTAGTAACAAAAACGAGTTCGTTACAAATTTCAATCAAGAACCTTACGTGGTGAAAGGATGCTTTTATTTCTCACCGCTGATGGAAATGCAGGAAGAAGAAGTTGAAGACAATCAGAAGACATGGAATGATAGACAGGTCGTTGTTAAAAAGTTCGACGAGACATGCGTATCTCCACAAAAATGGTGATAAAATCCAGGAATTTCTACAAAGTTGCTGGGAATAACTTCCACAAGCTCTCTCCCACATATCCTCACCACTCCTGCAACATCAATCCCACCAATGTATTTTTATATGCGTTTGATGTCTCAATAATATTTGCAAATGAAAACAACTCCATGAAATCCAACGATAATCAAACACCTATCAAGCAATAAATTATAGTAGAATAAAAATTCAATCCATTACCTTTTTCCATTCATTCTCATCATTGACCATTTCACATTCGATAACGAGCCGTGATGTAACCCTATCCGAAGTTCCCTGGGCTAGACTATTCCAAGATATGAAAATAGAGAATGCCAAGGCGACTTGGTACGAATAACCGTTATGGGTAACCCATCTCGGTCAAACTAATACAACACTATTTCCAAGTCCAAGTAGATCCGCAAGATATTGTTCTTCCACCGGTCGAATACAGCACTATTCCCGCGAGTGTCTCTAACTCTGATCTCTTGATGAGAAAGTAAGATAACAAAACTTTCATACGATTTTATCAACATTAAAAAATCTCAAACCAATGACTTTTCCTATCTCGGTTTAAAAATAATTTGCATAAATAACATTCATGAACCATATGTGTGTTAAACGTCGACATTCTTGGCGGTTTAAGATGCAATAAAGGCGTGTGAGAGCCTCATCCGTGATAGGAAGTTAAAGTATTTATCGGAGAACAATCATTGGAGTTTTAATCCTGACAAAAATTGATATTAATGTGCTCGCTCAAACGAATTTGTTAGGTGCAGACGAATAAAGATAATACGAGTGCGAATATCTGGAGGCTTTTGACCTCATAACTAACGGCACACACTCGTTTTCCAGAAATCCTGTACGAATGTGCAAGTAGGAAAACATGGGAGGCAATCGACTCGTCTTCTTTATGTTACGATGTTCAATTCAAATGCATGTGTGTGTGCACCGGATCTCGCGCCCCCGTTCTTTAATAACATTGAGGACATGTATATGCATCACCTCTCTCCCTCCGGCCCTCAGGTAGACCACTCACAGCATCTGGAAAATTTACTTTGTATTCGTTTTAACGAGACAAGGATATTATACCAGAAGGGAATCCTGACCTCGTAAACAGTAGTCGGTGGTGTGCAGCCACACGAGTTTTTGTTAAGCGACACTCTCTCCCTCTCTCTTCTACCTCGCCGATCGGGAATCCGATTCTCTGCCAGCTACGGGTAATCGACTTCACTTCTTTACGATTCAGATGCTCGAGTTGTCGTGGACATGTCCGAGGATCGCCTGTCCTCGTGATAAGATTCTTGTGTTTTTCGGTTGAAAGGGATACCGGGAATCCACTTCATTTTCATTGATCTCTTCTTCTGGAACAAGTGATAAGAATTTTTGAAGCCAAATTGAAGATAATTCCGTGTAAATTATTGACACTTGAAGTTTGATGGAGACAGTGAAGTACTTTTGCCGAAACGGCACCGCTTCAGTAATTGCGTACAATGAAGCCGTTTTACTTTCGGAATCACTCGGGAAGCATCGGGAGCGCTCGGCTCGCGTCACTGACGCTCGGGCCCCGGCGGTCCTCAACGAAGGAAATGTTGAATCACTCCAGATGAAAACGAACGGGATATATCTCATCACAATGATTAAGGATGATTAATACCCGTATGATATTTTCCACTCGAGAGAATGTCAAACGCGTGCACATCGAAAGGCCTCACAAGGGAAGAGGGTGAGAAATCAAGAGGGAGAGTGAAAAGTGGTGGTCTCTCTGATGGTACCCATCTTTCACGTAATTACTGACGGAAAATGCAAGGAGAATATTTTTTTTCTGCATATGCCCAGTGGATCATAAACCTCGGGAGGAGTCAAGGGGGTAGCGGGGAGTTGGTACCTTCGGAAAGGTGCGCGTGTCTTTTTTTTTCTCTCCCTCCTCCCTCTCACCACCAGGTATAACACACCGAGAGTAGGAAAATTTTCAATTCCATTCATGTAAATTATTGTAGCGCACCAACTCCTCGACATGTGCAACTTGTATTAATGACGCAGTAAAGGAGCAGACGGGCGGAGAGGCTGGCCATTAGCGGATGAAAGCGGAGAGGGCTCTCAGGGTATAGCCCCTCGCCCTTCACCCGATAATAGCCCGACTTATACTCACCCGACGGTTGCCTGCTAGTGTTAGGCTACGTTACGCGAAACCGTCCCAAAGAGAGTCAGTGAGTCCAAGTGAGATGGTATGATTGAATAACAGAGATGGAGCAGCTCAAGAGAGACCAGTAGCTGAGGTTATAGCACAGCCAGTGACCGCCAGTGGCTCTAGGTATATATCTACCGTGTATCCTGGCCATTTGCCCGCAACCACCCCCGTCAACACTTTTATGCCCTTTTTGTTGTCCTCGTAATTAAGTCTATTCAATCTTTAAGGATTGTTTAGGTTATGAGCAATTATTCCTTTGTTGATGATTGCACGGCTTTGTTACCTGTATTAATTCACTGTTATTGTTTTCGGGTTGTTCTTTGGAGTTGATTATTTCCATTCAATATTTCATTTCAAAGGATTCTCATAACCTATACAGTTTTTCATGACCATTAGGTGACCTTCATAGGACCGTCATATGAACTTCCAAGTCGTTACGTACCTTACGTCACCTCCGTAAAGCTTCTTTGTGATCTTTGTGATCTTTATGACCTTTAAATGATTTTAACAGGATTTCATGATGGCTTCACATGCCCTTCAAATGATTCTCACAATTAATATTATTTGTCTTGACTATTATGTGACTTCCATAAGACACCTTCATACAACCTTCAATTTTTCAATGTGTCCTACCTGACCTCCATAAATGATCCTTGGAGCCCTTCATAAGACCTTCCCCTTTTCTTTGACAATTTTAATATGAATAACACATTGGCCTTTATGAAATTTACACGGTCTTCAAATTTTTATAACGCCATGTACCCTACCATCGTCTTCTTACAGCTTCACTGTGACCTTTATGACCTGTAAATGGTCCTGACAGGTCTCCACGAGACCGTCACATGACCTTCAAATGATTCTCATAACTGATATTCATATCCACTATGTGACTTTTATAAAACCGTCACAGAACCTTCAACGTTTTCATGTGACCTTTTTGACCTGCAATTGATTCTGGAAGACCTCCACAAGACGAAATATAAAAAACACATTGATCCGTATTAAAATTTCACGTTCTTATTTAATCTCTCTCAACTGAAATGATTAAATACACCGAGATTTCTATCAGAATTATAGATCACTCTCCAGAGAATTGTCTTCTCACTGAACTAGACAACATCTACTCCGTGTTCCCATAATGCAGGCATTAACACACCGGCAATAGTCGAGGACATCCAGGAAGACCCTCTCCTCGTCGCCTATCGTTGACCCCGTGCACTTTATTATGCGCGGTGTCGTGAGTTAGCGCAAATAATGTCGTCGTAAACCACTCACCCTCCGTTTCCACGCCTACGCTTACCCGCAGCGTGTGCGAGACCGAGAAAGAGAATTTTAATTTTTTTTTTCTCTATTCAAAACAATTTTTGTCCAGTTCCTCCTATTCGATTCCCTCTGGTATTCTTCAATTCTCGAGCTCTTGGCGGTCGTGATATAATAGCGAGTCCATATGATTCAGGGGATGTCACAGGGAAACCCAACGATTAACGATATAGGGTGTAAAATCATTTGGATAAATTCGATTTAGACGTCCTCGACCCACGACCCTTCCATCCCTTGATCATCAACTCTATAAACTTGAACATCTTGGATATTTTTACCCCACGGTGTATGTATCTTTCAGTGGAATAGGCGAGAGACCGAAGTGAACAGTGAAAATATGATCAAACCGTTACGAAATAGAAAATTACGTGGTGGATAATTTTCGGATTATTACCATACACCAGCGATAACCATGAAGAGTTATAGTTATGTATTTGCCTTTAAATTTTCAAAGGCGTGTGTATGAATAAACCTCCTGGGTGACGTTTAATTCACAGAATGCATCCATTACGTTTCTACCCCCTTGCGTGTATGTGTCCTCTTGAAATTTATTTTTTTTTTTCATTTTTCATTTCAAAAGTTTTATTTAATTTTACCTTGAGTCGCTAATTAGTGGTGTACGGGACACGCGAGTGCCGTCCAATCCCTCTTCACTTGCCATTCTCTGGGACTCGGTCCAGTACAGTCCCCCCTCCATCAGTTTATATTTCGCTTTTTTACTCATGGTCTCTTTCATGCACTCCTCCAAAACGTATGATGACCAACTGGACCAGTGATTTATTATGCTTTCAAATTCATTTTCAACTAGAGTTTTTAAAAAAGGATGGAAATGAGATGAATTTTTCCGCAGGTAGGTATTTACTTTATGCGCTCAGTAGATTAATTTTTCTTTCATTTTTTTTTAGTGGTAACGTTCTCTTTTTAGATTTTTTTTTTGTGGAGAAAGTACTTGATGGGATTATTGAAATAAATGCATCAAAATTTTGAACAATGAGTGGCGGGTGACGGGCGCATGCGCCGATAGTCGAGCATCTACGGGCGGGCCCGAGTGTCGCCGAGAGTGAAAGTGTGCAAAGTGAAATAAAAAATTTGATACGATCCAATACAAGAGACATTCAACATTAATTTACAACCAGGGTTAATACGAGGCTAATATGGATAATTTTCACTAGTGAACACGACTTGCAGTGCGCCAGTCGATCATCCCCGAACCTCCCCGACAGCACCCGAGAGTAAAACCGCCCGAAAATCCACAAATCTACTCCCGTAATTATTTCCCATCAAACAAAAGTATAATTTCCCTTCTCTTTACGTTTCATACTTGGCGTCGTTAACTCTGGTTGAAACTTCATAAAAAAAAAAGTGAAAAAAAATGGCGGCAAGACGGGGGGATGATACCGAATGGTGGATTTTCATTAGGAAATGGATGAAACAGTAGAGAGATACACAAGGATTGGAAAGGAAACGAGGGATGAGAGAGAACGAATGAGTAAAGCGAGCACGGGAGGCCGTAGGGCGGTTTTCGTTTGCGGAGATCGCGAGGTAGGGTGGCCCCCGCGCCTCGACCAGTGCCCATACCATCCTTTGAAGGCTCTTCCTACCGATAACTCACCACTGATAATCCATTAGGATCCGTCTACTTAGAGTATAACATCTATTTGAATGCAAATCAATAGGGGAAGTTGAGGGAGGAGAGGGGAGAGAGGGGGGGGGGAGAAAAGGACGGTGGCCAGTAATTGGTCCGGCTTTATTGGTGCCTCCTCAGTGTCTCAAAGAGCATCTCGTTTGGTCATCTCCTCCACCGGCGGCCTCTCTCATGGCTTTTCTACCGTCGACTTCATGTCTACCCGCTCTCTCCCCCCCCACCACCACCCGCATTACCCCCTCACTCTTCTTTGCACGCAAAAGTACCGAACGTAGTCTCCTCCATCCTCCCTTGGTGCGGACCTACGTAATGATACGACAGTCGCTAACCATCTTGGTGAAATTTTTTTTTTTTCTTGGGACTTTTTGCAATTAGGGATGTGAGTGTAGGCATTTTAATTCGAGAGGTTTCTCTCGTACATGTGAAAAAAAAACGAATCTGTTTTTAGATTTCAAAGGTCGGTACTTGAGACTTTTGAAAATATTAATTGAAGTTCTGGTAATCTTAATTGAGTCCGAATTGAAACTTTCGGATATCGGAGTTTATCTACTGGTGCAAAAATCACTGTTTCTAAATTTTTATATTTCTGGATTTGGGAATCGTTTAAAAAAATATTCGGATTACCGAGTCCTAAATGAGTTATCTTAATACAAAAAATAAAAATAGAAAATTTAGTCCTGAGGAAAACAATCCTTCCATTCGGCAGTAAAAAGGAGGAAAGTCTTCGCGGGACTTTCTTCTTCGCGAACTTTCGAAGGCCTGAAATTTTCCCAAAAATACATCTGGTGGCCAGCAAGGGTTGAGAAAGAGAAAAAAACCAATGGTTAATACAGTAACAGGAAATTATATTGCCCTTCTCAATTCATCCCGTAATATGCCTCTTACCTATCTAGAGAAAAACCAAGCATTCACTAATAATTCTCATTATTCCAGACACTCAAAGTGTTTCTTTACTGAAATCCCTACAATCTAATAGATATCGCGAATATCTTGAATGAAGTCCTTGGAAAGTGTTCAAAGTTATTGTTATGGATCGCAGCATGTACCCATCCCTCTGACTTACCATCGGGTGGTAAAAAAAATCAAGTGCAACGAAAATACGCGAACGTAGTCCTAAATCACATTCATGTGGACCATTCGCTAATGGCTTGTAAAGTTGAAGCGACAGAGATTTATAGGTTGCCAGTCGAAAATGTATGCGAGTCAACAATGGCTTGATACAATAGACGGCACCGGATAGAATATAACCCACAACAAACGCGAATGGCCAAGTACCAACTGGCAAAAGATGTGAGTGTGTGTGGCGATAGTCACCCAGGATTTCCAATGGGCGAGTTTCTTTCTACGCCCGAAGACCCCATGATTAACGACTCGACGCACTTGACTTCCGATCCAAGTCGCTCGAACATTCGCCTCGAGCGTGGTACATCGATTTATTTATGTTTATTTTTCAGCTTTTTTCAGAGTTTTTTGTAACCCTCTTCACGCCCTTGTACACACTTTCTTTCACGTCATTTATTACTGCTGGCGGTTTGCTTTTACTGCGGACAGTTCATTTATTGAGATTTTTCAATGGAAACTCTGAGAATTCGTGTCTCGAACTAATTTCTATTTTCAATTCATCAATTATACTTTAAATCGATGGATTTTTAAGAAAGACGTAAGAAGAAAAATGGAAATCTAAAGCTAGACTGACTTTTTTTGAACTAGCATGGGGGCACAAAAAATGAAGGCAGATTTAGCCGTGACGTCGTGGTGCCGGATCGGTTTCATCTTACGGGTCTTACCCTTATGGTCATTCGAGATATTTCGAGATCGATTTCCTTGCCCCCTTTTATATGATGAAAGAAAGTAAATTGAAGATGCAATCAATCTTTCCATAATTTCTTCATAAAAAAAAACAATTTGATTCCCAATCTTTCGCGATTCTGTATGTTTGAAATTTTTTTGAATTTTCAAATTTTGCCGCTCCACTCGACTTGTATTTTTGCATATTTATTATAATTATTTTCATTTTAATTTTGTGTTCAAGGGATTCAATTATTTTAATTAACAAATCCGTCTGTTATGCGGTGATTGCGAAAGCATTTCACTAAATCATAGATTATAAAGAAAAGATAAAAAAACCAAAAAGTATAAAGGCATGAGTAAAAGTCCTCATAACCATAATTACGGAGGTAACGACATGAAAAAAGAAATTATAACGTTCATTAAAACAAAAGTTCACATAGGTAATTACGCACATTGATGTTGTGTTATAATTCTCAGAAGCACTAGCAGTAATCTATCAATTATCGGAAGACGGAATGAGGTTGAGCAGATGTGAAATCAAGGACCAAATGCATCAAAGAAAAAAACTATGAATGAACATAACGTCGACTTAATAAATGAATAAATCATCAAAGATTCGCTCGCTCATTGTACAAATAGCACTCGCGACTTTTCATAAAATAATAACGATTGGCTAATAAGTGCGTACTTTCTGGTTGGTATGTTAAACGCCCGATAATACCTGATATCTCGGTACGGAAGAATTTCTATTACAATCTCTCAAACGGCCACCGAGAGAAGTCGACTTGACCATTAATTCACTAATGATCACGAACGATTTTGATAACACGAAGAATCTCCACCGAGAACAGACATAACCACCAAATGTAATAACCAAAGATGTTGGGTGCGAAAAAGCGTAGGCCGTTATTCGGTAATTTTCTTGAATGCTTGGGTATCAAATGCCGTAAAACTCAACCGAGAATGGCTAATGCAACACAGAGGGGATACGACGAAACGAATGCCATCTAATAAAGATTAAAATTTTTCCAACCCAAATGCTCAGATAATTATTAATGAAAATTTAAGTCCACCGTGCATATTAAAGTTTATATTGGGGTGGTAATTTAACTAGCTTGAGGGAACGAAGAAGACGCGTTACGTTGTAAAATACCATTAACGGTAGTCCATCGACCGGTTTTCTCTAAAGAAGTTTTAAGACACAAAACGCATATGTGCGCTCGATACCAAAACCAATAAACATCTCGACGTTATTATACTCGGACAGCTTCAACGGCATAATAACTGCGCTGCGTTTGCTCTGGCGCGCATAACACCAGCCGATCTTCCAGTCTCTGGACTTCTTAGGACCTGTCTGTGTGCGTTCGAGTGAAAGTTTCACTCAGCTCTTTTTCCATTTTTATTTTTTTTTCATCTCCATCGGACGATTGTCTCACGAGGAATATGGAGATGCGCGTCAGCGAGTTCTGATTGTCGATGGTGAAGGCGCTGGTACTGTACCCGCGTGAGAAAAATATTCTTGGATTATGGAGATGGGAATGAAAGAAGCACTTTGAGTATTTTTAATACTGAGAATTATTTTTAAATGTTTAGTTCGGAGTTTGGAGAGCCCCTCGTTGCATAATCGGAAGGTCTCGGGTTCGAGTCCCGGTGTGGGCTATCTATTTTTTCAGTAAATTTTTCTTCTAAAATCATATGGAGAATTATCTCGGATCCCTTCCTACCTAATCAAAAATCCTATCCAAGGATTTCCTGTGACGTCACGAGATGTGGAATGCTATTTAAATTTTCCGTGCTATGAAAAATGATTGTCATAAGAAGGACCGCTTGATATGTACAAGAAATCTGAAATGAAACAGTAGCTAGAAGTCGAATAGCTCAGTTGATAGCACCCCATGCTGAACCGGAAGGTTCCGAGTTCAATGTATATATATATATATATTAACATATGGGTATATAAGAGACAAAATTATTCGATTGTTGTACACATTTTTCTGAGAAAAATAATTTCAACCTGCAGTTTATTATATCTTCAGACACAATCTTCGGAAATATTTTCTCATTTTCTTCACCCACTGGACAATTCAACTGGTTATTTAATTCCGCCTTCGGGCAATAATTACTGAGTAATATTAACGAAACCTTTCTGTCAGTGTCGGCAAGTTAGATATTTATGTCGGTTCTTTCGGGGGTAACGAGGGGCAATTTCAAAGAGACCCGAGCGTGTTGAGGGGACGAGGTGCTTAAGTCATTTTCGAGTTTGAAGAAGACAAATCACGAAAGCAGAGCTCCAGCTGATTATGGGGTCTCGACGTTTGTAATGATATGTCAATATCTTTGGAATTCTTATGATACATCGGAGACTCAAGGGATTTGCAATTGCAGATTTTCAGGCAATATTTCATTTTTCAGGCATAATAGTAGAATTTTCCGCGGGATTTTACTTGTAAAATGACGCGACCATTTGGAAATTTGGAAATTGGTCAACGTTTCAGGTTAGGAGATTGTTCCGTAATTTTTACCGAATATTTCTCTTGATGTACAGAAGCTAGAAGCGGCATACGAAAATAAATATTTTAATGAGGTATATTTTATAATTGATCCTAGTATATTCTGTTTTTAGTGGCGATACACAGAGAGAAAAACACAGGAAAAAGTACGTGACTAATTATGTAATTGTGGGCTGCACAATGATTTCAGTAATTTTTATCTAAAATCATGGTAAAAAATAAGAGATTGTCAGTAAACTTTATTATTTGCTCCCGAAAATTTACGGTATTGTTACGTATTTGTTTTCTGAACTCATAAAACTTAGTTTTGAGTGAAAAGTATGTCAAAGAACGTAAAGATTACTCAATTTCATAAATTCAAGGTGACTAGAGCTGTTCTTTTTAGGGTTCTGAACACGTAACCTTCGCAGCGGTGTGACTCATCCACAGGGTGTGCAGTGACGATCGACACAATAACAATAACAAACCGCCGGCGTATGGGTAAGATCCTTGCCTGACATGCCAGAGGTCGTAAGTTCGAATCTCGCTTGGACAAAAAAAAAAAAGAGTACAGTCAATTTTACCGAACTGATTCGTAAATTTTCCTACCCACGTGATACTTTTCCCGCCGTTCACCCCACGTTCACCTTTCAAACACTAATTTCCCCGGAACTTCTCACGTGCTTTTTCCAAGTATTTTTTAAAATCTGAAAAAATTAAAAAAAATTTTTTTTAATCTGATGGTTGAGAGAATAATGCAGTGACGTCATTTCAAAAATCGTGTATTACTGGATTATTGAGATCGAAATAAATAAATCCTTGGAAAATTTCAAGACCGAGAATTATCATTAATAATTATAAAACTAGACAGTCAAGAGGTACTTTACTGAACGAAGACTTACAACGAACTAACTAAACATTACGAGTGAGGCCCACGTTGAACTCCTCTCCAGAGGACAACATAATTTCTCCTTCCACCCTTAACCCTTGGATTTTTCTTTCTTGACTCTCTCTGGTCATCAGATGTATTTTTCCTTATAACATAAAGGAAAGGTCCCAGAGCAAAAAAGAAATAAATATTTCCTAAATCCTGAAATATAAAAACTCTAGAAGAGTGAATTTAAAAACCGGCGGAAAACCCAGAAATCCACCATGCAGTAATTCAGATAGCGATAATTATTCGCGAGACTTATCATTCGGAAGCAAAGCGAGTGGAAATGTCTATTAAAGTCTCCACATGCTGTCCCACAACATGTGAGTATATATTCACCTGCCCCGGGGTGCCAGTACACTGTATTATACATATTATACATGTGTGCAGGATGCCACCGATAATATGCGATTTCTGATTCCCCCAGCGGTCAGTATCCCCGACTTTTCGTTTCTCTCGCACCATCCAGAACATAATACCGCGTTAGAGCCGGATAAATCATAACGCCCAGGCGAACCTGTTGAGATATAGCCCAGGTATAGTCTTTCAATCGCACTGAAAAACCTCTCAGCTCTGCCTCGCCGATGATACGTGCCTCGTGTACTGATATAAACCGCTCTACATACACCTAACTAATATCCACATATACCATTTCTATTATAATATATCGCGGAGTGAGTGCAGCTATATCCTGGGCTCGCTGAATATTTTCCACTGGAAATTCTCAACTGATCCAAGAATTCGGTTGATGTTACCTAATGAATTGAGTTAAATTTTTTTGACAGACTGTATTTGTTGTAGGTAATTATTGTTGATTCAATTGTTGATTCAATCAAGTATGATTTCGGTTCATATCCGTTTTTATTCACATGCACTGAGAGAAATATTCAATAAAAATTACGTGTATTTTCCGTAATTCTGGAGCGAAATGTGGTTGTCGGAAATTTTACGGAACTGTCACGTAATTTTTAACTAAAGTCACGGAATTTTTCCGCGGTGTTCCGTAATTTTTATCTGAATTATCGGTGAAAAATAACGATACCGTCACTTAAATTTTTCGAATCAACTCCGTAATCGGTATTGAACTGAAAGTTCCGTAATTTTTACTGAATATTTCTCTCCGTGTGTTTGAGAGATTTTATTTCGTAAATGGCTCAGATATTTCCAAGAGTTTAAGATTCACTCTGTCCTAAATTTGATAGTTCCACACGCAGAGAAATTTCCATTAAAAAATCGTACGAGAATCGATTTAAAAATTATACCTGACTCCGCAGCAAGCGTGGAGCATTGCGATCTAACCCGAAATATTACGGTTTACTCCAGTAAAATTTCCCAGCTGCGTCACTGAAAAAGTAATAAACAGTCCAGTAAAATTTACTGTAAAAGTGCTGTAAAAAAATGAATGAGTGATACTGATTAAAAAAAAATCGACGGCGTTCCGTTTCCGTTGGGGACTTGACCGAATAGTCTCGCTCTCCAGAGATTCCACCTAAAAACGCTAGATCGCGATGTTCAAAATGATTTTCTACCGCTTCCCATTGCCGATGCTACCAGTAAGATTAATGCATTCCCCGCGATGGCAAACGCAACATTAGTCACGCGTTTGCCATCGCGGGAGAGTTTCACGCGTACAATTTATTAAAAAAAAAAAAGGCAAAAAAAGGAAAAAATGGTGAACATAATGCTTCCTCGGTTACGCGGTGCTTTTACTCCCGCCGATTTGGATGTATCCACCATTAATCGATCCACTCCTTTCAGCATTAAGATACATTTGACATGAAAACTTGTTCTACCATGAATAATTGCATATAACATGTGAATTCCCCGATGGGATTTGTTGGAGAAAAAAATACGTGAAAATGTCTCTATCGGGTAACTTTAGCGGACTTTATGCAGATGGAAAAGGCGATTTAAAAATCGGATAACTAGATTGGTAGCTGAGAGTCGGCGGCTTTATACCGGCCATTGAATTCTTCAACCATAATCGATCCTCATAAACACGATAGCACGCGGGTAATTAGTAATTCAGATGGATGGCGACTCGAGTAAGACATTAGCGCATGTTTCATCAATTAAAAATGTGCAGACGCGCCAAATAGCCGACGCGGTGTATTTCCTTTGAAAAAGTTTCTCCTAGTGACTTATTTATTTATTTTTTGTCAAGTCCCCTTGCCCGAGTGTTTTGTACTGAAACGGGATGCACGAGTCAATACCGTTTGATTTGGTTGGTTAAAGCAATTAAAAGGTTGGGCTGTCCTTAAATGAACGTCCTGTTGTGGGCTAAATTTAGAAGAGATTTAGCATAACATTGAGTTAATTAGTCGAGGGGAATCTAAGGCACGTCGATTGCCTCGTGCACAGAATTATTGTCGATGGTGGAGGGGGCAGATGATTGGGGCGACATCTACTTGGCGCCAGATTGCACCTCAGGTTGGCTAGATTTTTAAGAGGGGGTAGTCATGACCGCTGCTTCGTACCACCGGTTAAAGGCAAAATTACCACTTCAAAATATCAACGGGGGATTTTTTTTTCAACCTCGCCGACACCAATGAATCGTCTAGTATCTCGGTTTTAAGTAGCTCACATAATCTCTAATGAGAGACGCTGGAGATAGTTTATTTTCTCGTATTTTTTACCATTCGGAAAAATGCGGAAGTGGTTATTTGATGGGATGAGCGAGAGGCTACTTCTGGTGGTTATTTAAATTTCATTGGTGGCAAGGGGTTTAATTGGGTAATTAAGGGGAATTTAGTTATCGGAGGGGTTGTGGTGGATGGGAAGCACTTGAGGTTTTTCCGAGTGTGTGAGAAGAAAAACAGATGGTATTTGAAATTCTGATGGGAGTTTTGAAAGGGTTAGTGTGAGAATTGATGATCTGAATTTGAGACATGAGAATTTCAAATTGTGACCTTGGAAGGACTTTCCGAGGCTTGAAGTTATCAATTTCGAATCTAGAAGTCTCATCGATCGGCGATTTGGCCCAGTGAATAAGTTCGTTGCCTCACATGCGAGAGGTTTCAAGTTCGAATCTCGGCTGGATAGACCGGCGAGATTTTTAACTATTCAATCCTGATCAATGCCGATCGCAAAAGCGTCTCAATTTGAGACTTCCGAATAACAGAAGTCCCTAATCGAATTCTGCACGCAAAGAAAGTTTCGATAGCAATTAACTCGCCACAGGCCCACACGGGAAGTGAATGCACACCATTTTTTTAGGTCAATTTTTGTCGGGAAAAAGTGGAGTTGGGGATTAATTTTTGACCCAAACCTGAAAATCCAGACCTAAAAATCGAGTGCATATCATTTGTCCCGTCATGCCCCACTTTCGGCCCTCTAAGGCCAAATGGGGTGCCATTTCTTAACCAAAAATTAGTCTCAACTTGAATTGAAATTTTTGAGCTTTAAAGTCCCAAGTCAATTTGATAAACTGGCGACTCTGAACTTGTGACTTCAAAAGTTCTAAGTTGAGACATCTGATTATTTAGAATTCAGAGATTGATTCTGTCCAGCTGTAATGCCGACACTCGTCCATCGGTTTAACTTTTCAATAAATACTTTATCCGATGAAATCTACACTTCTTGTAGGCGTCAAGTAGAATTTATACCGAAATAAAAGACAACCATTGGGCCGAGACTCGCGTGTAATAAAGAGGATAAACGTGCTGCCGAGTGTGTTGTTGGGTGGGGTGGGACAAAGGGGGTGAAGAGAATACGTTTGAGGATCGTAGTATCGGGGTGGGTTTAACAATGGTGCACACCTGAGGATCGCTGCGGTGCTTTTGAGAGGCAGTCGGTTCCCTCTTTAACTGAGGAATAAAGAGGGAAGGAGTGAGAGTGTGGGGCCAGAGGATTGCGCCGGCATCGGCCCGTGGCACGCCAACGTTTGCTGCCGTCACCCGGTATGAAATGTGGACGGTACGAATGAAACGGTGGAATACCAACGGGGGGTGCTACGGGGCGAACAATGCTTTTGTATTTTTCTCTGTCTTTTATAAGGGAGAGACACAAAATGCAGAGTGCCGCTCTCGATGCTCAGCCCATTTGTTCGAGAAACACCGAACACTGCCAAAGACCCGTGTCGTACACGTTACGCTAACGTGTCTTCTCCACGCATCTCGTCGGTAAAATGCGTGGGACGGCTCTTAGTCAGACTTCCCGCAACTTTTTTTTTTTTTCTTTTTCATTTAGTTATTTTGCATTTCAGTCGTGTGTCTTTTGACCGACGTCGGGCAGGGACTGATCGCTTAAATTGAGACGCGTTTGTCATCAGTTTTGGGACAGCCTCGTGTGTTAATTTCGGACATTTCTGGGGTACACTTGAAGTTATTTAGGGAATTCTTCAGTTGGGACTTTATGGAGGTCTTACGTTTGCTGGCTTGAATTTTTAGGCGGGACAAGTTATCAGGGCATCATTTTTTAGGCCGATTTTTTTCATCTTGCGTGTCTCAATTGGGAGGAATTTGAACTTTGCATTTGTAATAGATTAAATTTCAACACTTGTGGTCTTATTTCAAAATTCATTTTCTAGAATTATAAAATATGCGTCCAGTTATCACAACGTATGATACATAAACACGTTTCACCGTTAACGGGTAAAATTAGGACATTTTTGGGACATTCCTTAGCTCATCTTGAAAGAAATTAAAAAATCGTTCTCAAGAAATAATTGCGCTTCCACGAGTAAAAAAAATGTCCCAAATTAACCCGCGTCCCATTACTTAAGACATTTGTCCCAAAATTTATTAACCGATTTTTTCAAAATAACAATCACTTCCAGAAGATCAAAAAATCCTTTTTCGGCTGAACAAATTTTCGTCCCATCCGTCCCAACTCGAGACACTATCCCCCCCAGCCGTCCTCCCCCCTCTCCAACAATCTTTTCTCCTCGAAAAGAAGCCCTGATGCCCAATCAGCAGAGAATGTTCCCGCACATGCACAAGCGGCGATATGAAATCGATAAATTAAAGAAAAAAAAAGCCAAAAAAAAAAAAACGCGGAGAATACCGCTTCCGGATATCTTCCCAGCAAATCGCCACGGGTTGATCGGCGTGCGCGCGTACCCGGCAAACACACACTCGTACTCGCGTGCGCGCTTGCGCCTACGATCACTTATCGACGGCTTCATTTACAAATTGGAATTCCACAGGAGAGTGGAGTTATCCCCGGTGTGTGTGTGTGTGTGTGTGCCCATAGGACTGGAAAATTAATGAGGACGATGTGGTTTTGTACGGTATTATGGTGGATACCCTGAGATAAGGGTTATCTCTTCCAACATGCCTGTCAAACGTGTCTCCAGTGGAGCATGAGAAACGTGTCCACAAGATCTCAAAAACATTTTGCCCGATTTGATCATTTTAATCCGCTTCAATTAACCCCTCCCCCCTCCCTCCCGTGGTCATGCAATTGGCCATGTTTTTTTTTTTCATTTCTTTATTACCGACGATTGTCACTTCACCTGGTGACAGGATTTTAACGTATGAATTATGATTTTAACGATCTAATAATACGTTTCAGTCGTTATTCGAACGGATGATTTATCAATTTCACAGCTCGTTAACGGCGTAAGTGTAATTTTTCCCTGATATTGCACTTACATGCCCGCGGGTATGTGCGATCGGGTGGATCGATAGATATCGACGCGAAACGATCGGTCATCTTCGCTCATCCGAAGAAGACACGGGGAGAGAAAAAAAAAATAGGGGGGTGGGAAGGGAGGGGTAAAAATTGATCGGATGCTTTATTAGCCCACAGCCGAGAGCTATCGAGACACATTCGTAGGCGAATGTTGGCTGGAGTGCCGGCAACTCGTGGGAATCTCACTTACAGCTACTCGGACCTGCCATCCTCATGCAGGTATATAAGATTCATATATACAAAAGGGTAGAGAGAGGGCGAGATACGGTGTATAAAGATCGAGCCAGTTTTCGCATCACTCTGCACCCAGTGGAGAGACCCCATGATATATATGTTCTCCATCTCTTTTCTCGTGGCTCTTGGCTTTTTCCATCTCGAGTGCGTTGTGCCGCCTATAGTCCACAAACAGGTATTCCTCCCATTGAAATAAGCCAACGTCGCGATATGAAATATGCCCCCTTGTACAACTTGATAATCCGTGGTTACCATAAATCCAGAGTGATTATCCGAGGCTCTATTTATAGGGGGGGCCCGATGCCGCGGCAAGTTGACTCGCCCACTTGATTCTTACTTTTTTTTTTCGTATAGGGACTCTATGTTTGATGTAGTGCGAATATATCCACTCGGGGATATTTTTTTTTTTCATTCTCGAAAAGTGTTGTCTATGAATTCTCCATCGTGGGGAGTTCCATTCAATTTTATGGTAAATCGTTTGTGTCTGATTGAGTTTAGGTTTTTATCGAAAAATGAAATTTCCGAATGTTCTGACTTCAGATTTTTTTGTACTGTACTTGTCAATAATTTGGGATACCGATGAAAAATCAAGTTGAGTCTAAAAGTCTCAAGTTCAGACTTTTGGTTCTAGTGACTTTTGGGTCCATAGGGACTTGAAATGAATTTTTTAAAGTGATTTGATTAGAGTCATATCAGTCATGTGAGATCCGTGGACTTGCATCAAGACGAACTTGACTTGAATCAAGTTCAGCCGGACTTTACCCAAGTCATCGATAGCGACTTGAATCAAGTTCAGTGGGACTTTACTCAAAACTTTATTAAAGTTATTACTAGGGACTTGAATCAAGTTCAATGAGACTTTACTCAAGTCATCGATAGCGACTTGAATCAAGTTCAGTGGGACTTTACTCCAAACTTTATTAAAGTTATTACTAGGGACTTGAATCAAGTTCAATGGGACTTTACCCAAGTCATCGATAGAGACTTGAATCAAGTTCAGTGGGACTTTACCCAAATCATCACTAGCGACTTGAAATTATTCGATTAGCGAGACCATTCAATCGGACGCCCATCCAGTCGGATAACTCGACTTGATTTGCTCCTTTTTTTTCGTGGTTAGCTTGATACTTGACTCAAGTCAGATCAGTCCTGAATTATCTCATCTAGAGCCAACCTGAATCAGGTCCAGTGGGACTTCATTGAAGTCATCGATAACGACGTAAAATTATTCGATTAACGAGACCATTCAATCGGATTCAGATTAAGTCAGACCCCTCGACTTGATTTAAGACATTTTTTACGGTGTATTCTGTCGAGAGTGTGAGGATACCTCGGGCTGTCCGGTAGTCTTCGCTGCCTTGAAAATATATAGGTATAACATGTGGGATACCTGAGCGTGTAATTGTGGACAACTGCACACTGCACTGCTCGCTTGGGCACCGGTGGGCGGGGCACTCTGTGCCATTCTATTTTCCACTCGGCTCTCATTCATAACTCGGTTTTTAATAGCCTCCTCTGTGCTACAAGAGTCGAGAATCCACGCACACTGGTTACATTCGGGATATTCCCTGCGATACGAGTGAAGCTTGAGTTAAGACTTCAATAAGTCCATTTTTCAAAGTCCCAACTTGCAGTCATTGAAGATTTAACGAAGAACTTCACGTTGGGTCTGTCCAATTTGGATCGAACGCCATGTGACGACATGATTTGAGACGTCCTAGACTTGATCCAAGTCCCTTTACCGTGTCAATTTGGAATAGGTCAATTCTTCCTCGTGAAAAAATTCACGTCTGGATTAAATTCCAGGAATTATTAATTATTCAGAGGAGCCAGTGGTCCGGAATAAGCCGAAGTCATTAAAGTCTTGTCAAAATACGTCGAATCACTGAAGGCTTGTATGAAGCCTTGCCAAATTTGATTCATGTCGGGTTTATCTAGATGTAATGCCATGCGATGACTTCATCCAAGTCCCTTCGCCATGTCAATTAAAAATAGTTCAATTCCTCGTTAATAATTCACTTCTGGATTAAAATGCAAAATGCAATGGTGTAGAAGTCCCTCGCACGATATTTATCAAAAGTTGGCAACGACTTGGATCAATACTTTCGAGGGATTAGAGTCATTAAAAATTTAAAACGAGACGAAATTGTCACTGTCCACATGATACACCACTGGTGCTCGCAGTGGAGTACCCCAATGATTCAATTAGGATTGAAGGCACCTTCCTTGGGACGAATCAGTGAAATGTGAAAACCTGTGCTTCATCAAAGGAGAAAAGGGAATCTCCTTCGGTGGTGATACTTTAAGGGACAATGGACCAATCAATAGGGTAATGAGAGGACACTTTATCGAATTATCGGATGTGGTGGAGTGTACGTAGTCCTCTTAGATGGGGTTCAATGTCCTCAATCAGACACTCTGCCTGTTACTTGGGTTATACTTACCCCTGCGACTTGACATAAGGAATGGACCTATTGGAGATGCTGTCGTTGTGGTGTAATTGCAGTTGCTGGCTGGTGGACTCGTGTGGATAATTCTTATCTCGTTGGTATGGTCAGACCCATGAAGCATGTCTGATTGACCATGTCCTCTCTCCTCTGCATGCGGAAAACTATCGATTCCCGTGACTTATGGCACCGTGATACACCGATGATACGGGAATAATTGACGGGCTTGCGCTGTCTTAATTCAAGTCTTTGAAATATGTCTTCAATTCATATCAATTGATGACATCAAAAAAAACAGTGTAAGGCTTTTGAATAACATTTTTCTAAGCCCATGTTTCAATTTAATTCCCCAGTTACCACCGTGGAATCATATCCGCAGTCATCCAATACTAGAGTTCAATGTTTGAATAATGACACAAGCTAAAGAGTCACCGTCAATTTGTCAGTAAATCGATCTTTGGATCACGGGGACAAGCAGTACCCCGAGGGAATTAGAGAAACGAAGGCGAGAGGATCGTGAGATAACGAGGAGAGGCGAACGAACAGGATAAAAAAAGAAGAGAGAACGGGAGAGATAAAAAAGATATAGGATGAGGAGAAAATAAAAGAGCGAAGGGTCGAGATGGATGGACGGATGGTTGCCGATAAGAGGAGATGACAGGTGAGTTGGACAAAGTCGCCCAGGTCCAGATAAAGCGGTCCAACTGTCTCCTTTCAACCAAATACATCTGTCCCCTTCCTCCTGGTTTCGTCGAAAATATAGACAGTGTGGTTTGGCTTTCACCGTCTCGCGTTCATCGGGACACTCGAGTGTCCTTCATACACAGCCCCGCAGACATGAAAACCACGGATCGTGATGGTGCTGGGTTTGAAATCGATGAATGAATCGTCTTCGTGAATGATTGGTCGTACACTGGAGTGGTCTATCATCGGATTGAACGAGTATAGGGACTGGAGTGGAGAAGCAAAACTATCGGTACCGTTCGACTCACGGGTCAATGGATGCCAAGGTATACCATCATGCACAACTGGATTCACTGGTGCTCCGGGGGAAGGGATCACATCAAAATGAGAGCATCAGTGAAAACGCCAGGGAGTTACGGCAAAACGGTGGAATACACTGGCTCCAGGCACTGGTTAACGACAGTTGGAAGTCTTGGCTTGTTGCTACTGCAGGAGGGTGTCTTAAATTGAGACGGCATGACATTTATTCGGCACTCATCATCTTCTGAGAAGAGGATTCCTCGAAATGATCCTGGAAATCTTTACATTCGTTGTCTCAATTGCAGGGTCGTAATTTCAGAAAGACATGGAGTAAAGGATTAGAACTTCTGAGACTTGAGACACGCCAAGACGATTCCCAAAAATGATCATAGGTTTAATCTTCCGCTGAAATTTATTGGAGATCTTGAATTGCTGCTACTGCAGGAATGTGTCTTAAATCACGATGGGACAGGTCGTCTTCAGGGACGAATAATCTCCGAGGGAGGCGATTAGACCATGTGATCCAGAAAATGTTTATAACAGGTGTCCCAATTAAACAACACAATGTGCCAAATGCATCCGGCAATGTCTCAATCAAGTCCCAAAATTAGCAAATGGCGATTCGTCCCAAACCAAGACATTACCCATTATTCACCCAAACCATTTAAGACTCCTACTCTCAAATTAAGCCTGCTCAACCCATTGCAATCTCAACATTCCACCCAAGTCCCATGCCCCCCTCAAATTAATCCACTTTAATCCCCCACATATCCGACAATGCCCGAACGACAGGTATCACCCAATCCACTGGTGTGCGTAAGTCTCTCGCATGGAGTCTTAAAAGGCCCTTGCTGATGGCCAAGGCTTGTCCCCGTCGTTTTCACCTGAGCGTTTTCACTCCATCCTCCTCTCTCCTTTATCTCTCCTCCCTTATCCCCCCCCCTCCCCCCGGCCCCCCTCTTTTATACCGTACCTGTTGTATGTACCACGGTATAAACCAGCCGTGTGTGTATATCCATGCTCTCCCCAAGACGTTCCCTCGGTCTTAAGCTTCATGTTTTCCCCCCTGATACACCAGAGTGTCCTGACCCCCCACCATTAAAATCTCACAGGCCTCAATACAATCACCCTGGTGTATTCCACACACACTCTGCACCTCCTACTCCAGGTATTTCTCACTGGCCTGGGGTACCCCTCAGCAGCCCACAACCTCCTTCTTCTCTACCTGCTGGGGACCCGCCGGCTGGGGCACGCACACGTGTGTGTGTTGCCGGGTCTTCAGTGTAAGATCCGAACCAGCGGAGAACGCACGGGCTATTGTTATATCATTATCATTGTCATTTGGAGTTTTCATGGTGATGAGCATCGGCATTTGGATTTGCTCCGTGGTCAGGAATCATCAACCCCTGACCCAGTGCTACTGTCTGTGATTGTTTTACTTTCGTTTCTCGTTTGTTTATTTTTATTTTTATTTTTATTTTTATTTTTTTCGAAGGCGACCTTGGGTGACACGTGGTGGATCCCGTGAATGTATTGAGGCTGACGGTGAATGAAGAGGCTTTTGCCATCGGGGGGATTGATCGGACCTCGGACGGACACCTAATTAGAGCTATTAGACTTTGGGGGTTAATTGTTCTGGAAAAGCGGGCGAGGGTCAGGGTGATATAATATACACGTCGAGGGGCTTTAGGAGAGAGGTTTCCCCTCCCGAGGGGGGGAGAATGATCGGACTGAGGATACAATGAAAGCTGTGGCACTCGATAACTGAATCAAACGGTCGTGGAAGGTCGAGGGGAAGACAGTGCTGGTGCGGACCTAGTGCAGAAGTGATCGGTGGTGATTTTCAGGGGTCGTTTTGCCCTGGATTTTTTTTTTCTTCACCATTTTTTGAGGATTGAACAATGTTGAGGGATGTGGGGTCAGTGAATCGGGATGAACCAGTGATGCGAGGATAACGCGAATTATTGTGATCCACCTGTTGGCAATGGGCTGTTGACGTTGCGCGTGAAGCTTTTTGGAAAGTGATTTAAGTGATTCGGTGATTTTGTGATTTCGTGGGAATATTTTTTTATTTTTTTATTTTTGGTGTGGAACAACGAGTTCAGGGGATTCATTGATTTATTCCCCTCGTGGAAGGCCTGAGTTGATAAAAAGGGGATATTGAATTGTACGATGAGAAGTGATCAGTGCCTGGTACGGTTTACTTACATGGGTGCTACTACGCAGAATTGACGGTGAGTTTTCTTATTCCCCATTGGGGACTTTTCAAAGTCCCTCATACTTATATAGAATGAATCGAACGTACACGTTGATTGTCCGTCGTCCGCATACCTTGTGGAGTTGGAATCAAACGAGCTATTCCAAAAGAGAGTTGACGAGATGGGGATTCTGGGTATTCGAGGTTTTCTTTTGGAATCGCATGATCGGTGCCGCTCCTTGGGGATTCCTCACTTTTTTTTTTCGGGGGGGCCAGTTTTTGGTGGGGGTTTTTTGGGCATTTGGAGGTGATGATGGAGAATGCAAATTAATCGTCTGTGCATCAACTCAGGGTTGATACACTCAAGCTAACAAATTAATATCATTCGAGATGTGACTCTTTCACTGAATTATCCCAGGGCGTTGTTTGCTATTCAGTTGATAATCACAGTTGAGAGGAAATTTAATTGATTGGGGGGAACTAACAGTAATAATCAAATTGCATTGACACTGCACCTTGGTTGCACAGATTTTAAACTTTTATCTTGAAATTACTCTGTTGTTTGCATCCTCCCTTTTCTTTCGCTCTCGAAAATGTCTGATAATTTAGACTATCTTCTTTTCCTCAAGAATGATAAATTATAATTAAATACAACTCGACAATAAATACAAATTAATTTGTCGGAGATGAATGGATGATGGTTTTTCGTTTATCGGAGAGTTCATTTGGATTTTTAATTGCGTCGAGAATATTTCGAGCTGGGGATGGAATCGGGGAAATATTCTCCGGCGCTGATGATAGCTAGCCATAACTGACGGTGAAAATTCGATAATCGATACTGTAGCCTTAACCCGATTATCTAAAACGTCGCTCTTTGATGAATCACGATAGTCAAGCGTTTGTCACATTCTATTATAAATCAGTCTGTTGTCAATTATCGAACGGGTGTATAATCTGGAAATTGACAATGTAATATCTGTTGCGATCGAGATTCCAATGGTCATGAAGAATTTGTCGCTTATTTCTCAAATAAAAAGGAAAATTAACCGCTAATAGTAAAGTTACAGCACTTAGACTGACAGCTTTTCGCAATTGAAACAATTGATACTCGATCGTCGATAGTCGCGAAATGCCTCACTCATAAATGTTATATCCCTACCCAATTGCACAATACACACTCTGTTTGTTCGTGCTCTTAAATGAAATTGCGGTTACGCTCCTGCGGTTATAATCCACGGTAAACAACCTGCTATTATTTTTATGACGCCCAGGCAACAATTGTACCTAATACACATGGGAATGAAAATCAGTAACCAAACACGACAGGCTGACAAGTATAAAAAACGAACTCATTATTGTTCTGTCCGGTTTTGCAATGTTATTCCGCCATTTTGATTTTCATTCAGGTGTATAAATGACGGATGAATAAACACTCAAGACGTAAGACAATTCGTAGGACATGGGAAAGTTCGAAAGGAGTTACTTGATTCATTACATTTGAGACATTTGTCTGGTCTTAATTTAAGACTTATTGTCTTAAATCTTCGAGGATCTTATTTGGGAGTCGATAGGAATCGATAGGAATCGATAGGAATCGATAGGAATCGATAGAATTAGTGGGACTGAATGAAAATTCAAGATAATCGACGGTTTAATTCGTTATTAATTTTAATCCAACTAATTAAAGTTCGAATGCGTAAAAAAATCTTTGAAACCCGAAGTTTCTACTTCAGTTTGAAAAATAACTCTAATGCCTCTCAATTTTATTTTCCTCGTCATTAAAACTGGATTTATGATGATGGTCTATAATTCTAGTATACCTGTAAGTCCAATTCACAAAGGTGACTCCAAAATTATTATTCTGTATTCAAAAAATCGGGAAGAGTTTAACTCTCGGGAAGAGTTTAATTCTCGACAGCAGGTCCACCGATTATCGAATATCATAGTTCAATATTTTATTTCATCATTTAATTCGACGACACTAACGAATTTTCAGGAACTATTCTTAGATTATGCGTTTAAGAATTGACACGTAATTACGTAATTAATATCTCATTTAGAGCTTTTGATGATCGACCCTATTCTGGAAAAACCAAAAAGAATTTTTGGAAAAAATCGGCGACCCGATCGGCAAGTGCTCAAAAAATTTAGCCGATGTGTATGAAAATTCTTGCTAATCAAAACTTTCGGGACGTACTATAAACTTTTCTGAATATTTTTAAAAGAATTGATATAAATATAATTGAATCGAGCAAAAAATCGATTTAATTCAAGTAGAATCCACGGATTTGATCGTCGCATCGTGGATTAACCTGAAGTAGAAAGACTACTCTAGAGAATTATTCCAAGTTTTCTCCTTGCATCAAGTTCGAATAAAGTCTTAAATCAATTCGCCCACTGATCGTTCCGAAAGAGTTTATGCTGTGAATACCATTATGGAGAACTTGAATGATCTTCCGATATTTTCGATGGCGACACGTGAGTTCTTCCGCGAAAGGCCGAATCACTCAGGTTTTTTCGGTGTTCGGGAAATACTTGGGGATTTTCAGTGATCCCCAAACGTTTATGAGTCAGTCTTATCAAATGGAAGTGAGCGACCGCGGGAATATAGCTGGAGACCCGGTTCGCCCACTTGAAATCAGCGAATCCTCTTCTCCGACAGCTTCGGTCTGGAGATTTTGTGGGAAATGAATATTAAGGACTCGCGGGTGGAATTTAACGCGGTTTAGTCTCACCTCTCTATCCTCGATCTTTCGTCGATGAATCGGGGATTTACTACAGGTTGAATATTTTCATATAAAAACTATATCACTGGAATCAAATGTTCTTCAAGTCTTCAATCTTCAAGTCCAGCAAGCCTCAGCGCCAAATTTTTGCTTATATATTTCGCCGATTCCTATCAATTGGATGAATAACCAAAAATTAATGGTATCCATTGAATTTTCAGTTATAATACCACGAGACCTTCAAAATTATCGGATATTTTCCGATAGGTTCGTTACGAACAAATGACCGTGTCATGTTTTCTAGGTTAAAATTCACGAGGACGAAGGGCGAGTGATTTTTCTGGAAAAGTTGACAAGCTCGTTTGTTTGCAGGAAACCTAGAGGGAAATATCCGATTAATTCCGAAGCTCGTGTGGTATTCGGGG
>NW_011887757.1:1102137-1103595 GCF_000806365.1 Fopius arisanus
ATGCCACTGGTAAACGGCAATATTTGAATGACAAATTGAAACGATCATCCCAAAAATAGATAACCCATTAAACGGGGATGACGAAGGTACTCCGTGAATTCCACTTGTGTTGTTTCTCTGGTGAAGTACAACACAGTTGCAGTGGTATTCTCCGGTTAGCAAAAGAGACACGAACGACATGCAATGGAGGGGCCCGTGCATGGGCCTAATTAGTCAGGGATATATCTGGAATCTCATGAGGCCTCTTCGGCAAGGCGAGTTTTGTAGGTCTCCTTCAGTTTTATGTACGCCAGGCGGATTTCTTCGATGCTGTGGCCGAGGAGGGGGATTAGCATACAAATCGATTTAAACTCGAGATAAATAGCCACTCAAAGGCTCCTCACCGCGGACGCCGACGTTCGGGCATTATCTTGTCCACCGGTTTGAGATTAACGCTTAATGCTTTATATTTTACGGGCCCCCGCGCGCACAGCCACCATCATCGGGACTACCCGTTGGTATTCTTACGGCGCACCAATCCACCGATCCTACGGCCACTCTTTATCCATTATTATGTATCTCAACGGGTAACGTTAATGCCGGTCTTGATATCAAAGGGGGTGGGCACAAAATTCATAAAATATACTTGACGGAAATTGGGTCTTAAATTAAGACTGTTTTGAGACACTTGAGTTCGGGGAACGTAATCGTAAGACGGACCTTTGGCCACTCAAATCATTTGAAGAATTATCCACCATTTCGGAGATGTCTCATAATTGTCTTATATCGGGATTAATTTGAGATGTTTGCGATTTTTTAAATTTCCCAAAAATAATAATTTTTGGGAAATGATATCTTAAAGGTTGACATAATAAAATAAAGTTTTGAGACACATGAATTAGAGGAACCCAATGTTGAGACATTCCTTCGATCGCTTAAACAATTCGAGGAATTTTTCGCCATTTTGAGAATGTCCGAAATTCGACCTAAATGGGGATTAATTGTCTTAATCTTAAAGGGGAAGGGATCAAAATTGCTAAAATAAAATCGAGTTAAATTATGTCTTAAATCGAGACATTCGAGTTAAACATACGTCTTAAAATATGTATTTAACTCCCTAATAATTCTAGTCTCATCAATTTCTCGGTTCAAAATGAAAAATGGAAACGCAAAAAAAGCTATAAATATAAACACAGACATTTTTGTGTGGTCCACTTCTCAAATTAAGACACCTCAAAGACACTCGTTTTTCCAGTGCGCACGTCTATTATTTCCTCTCCCATTATTCTCCTCAACCTGTGCATTCGAAAGTATCATCCATTCAAAACCCATATCGCTCGTTAATCATATATTATTTACACAATTCGTCCCGGCGGGACACTATTCGGGGCAGGACGCCCACTAGAAATCGTCTATTTCATTAATTGGGTGGTTACGTAAAAAAATATAATTAATATACCTGTCCATACACCTCGGATT
>NW_011887757.1:1103771-1104749 GCF_000806365.1 Fopius arisanus
CCAAAAAACAAAACGAATTCGTTGACGCAACGCATTATTTAAGGAATAGATTATTTCTTAATGGGAAAATTAGAGGCCGCTGGCAATTTAATTGAAAAGAGATATCCCTGTCATTATTTGAGACACCTGTAAGTATCTTTTCACCGGAAATTTATGAAGCGATTTTTTTATCATTAACTAGTGGATCGATCTACTACTTTTGGAACAGAGAAGTGACTCCATATTAAAAATTATTAAAATCGGATTAGATGTCATCTCTCAATTGCAGAGATCCCCTCAATTGTCTCCTCAATTCATCAATTTTCAGGATCGGAATTCCCTGAAATTTCCGTGTCTTGGACCTGTCACTCGGAATAAATTTCCAAAACGCATACTGGGAATTCCACCGAGAGCAGTCCACCAGTAACATCCGCCCCTTTCTTCCTCTAAATGATCAAGTTTGGTCATCTCCCCGTCGCCATCAGTCACACGCAAGGCAAGGGGAAGAGAAAATATTGTCCGCCGAGTTGACAGATAATTCGAAAACTGGAGTTGCTCGTAGGTGTGTGAGCGCGAGTCCAGCAAAAGAGGTCTCCAAAGTGTATGCGGCAAGTGGGCCACTCTTGAAACGGATGAGCAGGTGAGCGCGTGTAAATCTGGGTGGACCTGCCTGTGGGCGATTGTAGGGGGAAAAAAAAAAGAAACGGAAAAATGGAGGGGATACGAGACCCATGCGAGACCCATGGAAGAGCAAGTGAGAGATAAATCCTGATGGAGAAGGGACAATCTGTTTACATGGACCGAGGGGCTCAGCTGCCGTCACTCGTTTTCAAATTCCTCGAATAAAAGAATGTTTTTTTTTATCCTCTTTCGATTGTTACGGTACGACCTCGGCATTCCAAAATCAACCACGAGGGTGTGAATCCGTGACGGGTCCCTCTTCCGGATCAATTACACATATCCATCCCCCACTTGTGCGATGCACCTACCGTAAACGTT
>NW_011887757.1:1105614-1107206 GCF_000806365.1 Fopius arisanus
AGCTAAATAGAAACCCAAAATGAGGAATTTACGGGGGTCGATGATCTCCATACACTCATCCTCGCTGGTCCCAACCGAAGAGTGAATTTATTCTTTAATTCTGAGTAGTCGATCACAAATCTTCGGGAAAAACAAAACCGTGAAATTGATTTATGGTGACAATGGAATTTCCCATTACAAGTAAAAATTTATTTCTGAATTCCCCGTGAAAAGGCAAATATTTTTATTTCTCACACGAATCTGGCTGTATCAATAATAATAATCTAAGGCATTAACGAGAACTCGTAGACCCTCTGCTCGTAACCGGAGAAGGATTAATGTGTGGCGCACCAGCGATGTAACATTGTATCAAATTCACGCGTGAGATGTTACACACATGTGTCTCATACAGAATTCAAAGATCCGTGTGAGGGGAGGAAATAAATGGAGAAAGATGCCTGTAGTAAGAAAGTTAACGGGAATATTTGGGTCATCATGAAATTGAGCAACCTGAGAAGATCAACGACATAATACGTACAACGAAAAATGTTGAAGACTTCAAATAAAAAGGGATTTCAGGAAAAGTCACATTCTGGGACTCTACATTAATGATCATTAGTCATCACCAAATTCTACGGACTAATGATTTTTCATTTCTCAACATCCGATATTCAAATTCTTAAGGCTCCAATCCTCAAGGCTAGATTTTCATCACACCACATTATTCATAATTTATTGAAATTCTAGGCACAGAATTATCGGAATTTTTAATTATATCAATTTGAATTTCATTTTTATCAAAAACAATTTCCAAATTTTTCAGTCTTCAATTCAGGAAAATTCATAAATAATTGCATTTTCAATCATAAATTGACAAAATTAATAATTCATATTAACATTGTAATAATATCACAAACCTTAAATGAAAGAATGAAATTTCAGTGGTAAAATAATAGTCCACCCGAAAATAAATAATGAATTCAGTAAATAATTGCAAATAAATTTTCAATTTTTTAAATTTCATTCAATTATGCAATTTCCAGAACTTAAAGAGTTGTCAATTGATAAACTGATATTATCTAGTACCTAAATAATCCACAGTACTCAATGAAAATCACCTCAAGATCAAATAAATTCAGAATATAAAAACAAATATTGAAAAAATAATACTAGATGCCAATTTCTGTTTCTGATAGATTGAAACTGCACTGGAATTTTCGCTTGAATATTCGGCATGATCCCGATTTTTATTGCCATAGGACCTGAAAATAGAGAACTACGGAATATCCAGGAAATTAACCGATTGGTCAGCGAAGAATTCTCAAAAAATTTGATATCACTCAATACTAATTAAAAATTTCCATTTTCTTTCCTCGAAAGGACTGTAATTCCCCATCAATGGAATCACTTGTAAGAAGTAAAATCCTAAAGGGTTTGAGGGTATATTTTAAAACACTCCACCTCAGTAAAATATCCTCTTCTATAATTTATACTGGTAAAAGTACCGTAGAGTTGGTTAACAATATATAAAGTCAAGATAAACGCAAACAGAAATATATATCTCAGTTAATATTGGTTAAAGTATCTGGATGTGCTCTCGCCCGAGCTGCTAG
>NW_011887757.1:1107771-1110884 GCF_000806365.1 Fopius arisanus
AGTTATTACATCTGCGGTTGGAGAATCCCTGAAATCTCTCCACCTAGATGAAAATAGTAATGAGCGCCGCGCGGATCAAAAAGGACTTTGTAAGGAATTCCCGTAACAACCCACCGATATTCCGACAAAAAAACTGCAGTAAGTGCCACCGATTGAATAGAATCTATTCTCCCGAAGTAGCAGAATCAACTTGAATACGAAGAATACAAACGCAAACGGAGATGTAGACGCGATGGATACCGTTACCACAGCCTTAATAAAGTAAATAAAACGGCTGACCGGACGAGTCAACTCCGCCTCCATTTATTTGACGCCGCAAACTCCTCAGAATATTCCAACACATATTCTCCGCTAATTACGAAAACAAGCGAAAAAAATAATAATGTATAATGGCCATTTGCACACCGGCACTGACACATTTCCAGTGCAACGCATACTCGTTATCCGGAATGCCGCATTATATCCATTATCACCATCAAAAATCGTCCGATTAAAATCCGCCGATGGTCACCGGTAATTCAGCCTTCAATAGCACCTGCCCAATGGTAAACCGAGATAGCCATTTAAATATTTTTGATAATTATTCACGATTCGTTTAGTCAATTAATCCACGTCAATCTCACAGCGCGAAAATGATCGATTCCATCCGCGATCTATCATTTCACTGCACCGATCTAGTTTGAATGATGCGTTATTTCGTGGCTGATTAAACGATTGGGACAGAAAAAATAAAATAATTGAGGGAAAGAGGGATGAGACGACTTTCACTCCTCTGGACTTTTGGGGCATGAGATGATCGCAGTCCGGTTTGAATTCCACTCCGTCTCGCCCAATTACCGTCGATTCGACAAGTTAAATAATAAAACAAGAGTCACACGTAGGGCAAAACAAACGACTCGGTGGTTATTTTTACTGTTGAAACGCGGATAAAGTGGGATGGTAGTGATAAAAACGTTAATGCCAAACGCGCGTTTACTTTTCTCTCCGTCGTCATTGTTCTTGCGGTGAGGGCTGGTCAAATAAGTAGGTATCTATTCTCCTGCATCTGCATACAAACAGCCGGAGAAGGAAGGGAAATTGCCAACAGTAGTTCAAACAGGTAGTAACAGGCGAGTAAGGAAATCACTCCCGTAAATGCTGAGGGGTGGGGATACCCTCTAACGAAAACCGGAGTTGAGAGAAGGATAAAAGGGGTAAAAAGGAGATACTGAGGGGATAAATAAATAAAGAAAACATCTCGCATCCAGGCCGCATGCCGTTTGTCTGGGGGCCTCTCTCGTTTATTTTACTCGGCCATTCTGGCATCATCTCGTCTTCTTTCCTTTTGCAATCACACTAATTGAACTTACCTCCATTGAAATTGTATTGCAGTAAAACTCTTTGTCAAATATCTGTCGACAATTAAATTAATTAAATGAATCTCGGGGAGGGGGAATTTATGGTTTATTAGATCTCGTATTTTACTCGGGGATTTCGTTGGGTGGGGAGGGTATTGACGGTGGTAATGTATCTGGGGTCTCATTATTTCGGTTATGTGCGTCGTGTAATGCATTCCCGGAATCTGGGGATTACCCTGTAATTTTTCGAAAGAAAATCATCTGTTTTGGGATGCGGAGGCCATGATGATGATATACGCAGAGAGAATTTCAGGGAGTGGCAAAAAATATTCAGGGGTACTGGAAAAATTGTGTCCATGGTATGATTATTACTCTCTGGCTGTTGAGGGTGGGGTTAATACTGATGTCTTAACGCTGTATTAATTTAAGACGCGGTTTAAGCTGCTACGATGGGACGAGGGGTCTCAAAATAGGACGAGATTTTTAAGTGCGTCCATGGGTGTCTCAAAATTTCGGTTAGCTGTAATCAATGCTCTACATCGAGAGAAAAATGCTGGAAAAAGTACGTGAGAAATTACGTAAAAATTACTAGTAGGAGAATTTACGAATCAGTTCCGTCAAATTTATTGTGCGGTTTTTTTTTATCTAGGCGAGATTTGAACTCACGACCACTGGCATGTCAGGCAAGGATCTTACCCATAGGGCAGAGGTTTGTTATTGTTATTGTGTTGATAGCCACCGCACACCCTGTCGATGAGTCACACGATTGCCGAGGTCACGTCTTTAGAACCCTAAAAAATACGGCTCTAGTCACGTTAAATTTACGTGATATTGAGTAATCTTTACGCTTTTTGACGTACTTTTTACTTAAACAAAAACGAACATGCGCTACAGCGCGCTGTAATTATAAAAATCGTGATTAGAAATTGTTAATTTAAATGAGTTCCAAATCCGAATTAGCCGCCTCAGACGACTGAACCAATGAGGAATAAGCGTGACAGATTTTCGAGATATCGATAGTCTCGATATTCATCCTTTTTATACTAGGAGAACTATAAGTTTTATGGGTTCAGAAAAAAATAAGTGACTATACCGTAAATTTTGTGGAGCAAATAATAAAATTTACTGACGATCTCGTATTTTTCACCATGACTTCAGATAAAATTGTCTGAAATCACTCTTCAGTTCGCGATGATCGCCGTAAAAATACTCGCTGTCCCAAAATTTAAGACACAATTAATCACCTTTTTCACTCCTCACTCCCCGTAATATAATTAGCCAATCTATTCTAAATATATCCCAGACATTAAAAAGTGTTTGTCCATATCAACAAATTGGGACCGAATGGGTGATCACCAGCAGCTCATTGGAAGTCAGTGATAAAAAGAATCTCAAGTATAATTTTCTCATCTCAACTCGTAGAACAATAATTATTCAATGACAAAAACATACAGGACCCAGACTGCAATCATTCACCGTCAGTCGACGGTTTCTTCCGTACGTTGTAATTTAAAACGACTTACTTTAATGACCATAAGCCATGTACACCAATCCTCGATGGTTGAACCTCCGTGGATTACAAACACGCACACCCTCACACATCATCATCCAGCTCAGCGTGTTTTTGCTGACTCTCTCCAAACCTCGGAGGAAAAAAAAAAACATCTCCTGAAAACATTAAAGCCAGTACTAATGCGATATTTGGCCAATATTCAGTAGTCAATTCCCCGAAGCCACACGTTAGACTTCATAATTAGCATTAGAACGGTAATTTGC
>NW_011887757.1:1111762-1113771 GCF_000806365.1 Fopius arisanus
CCCAGGACCCACGTAAGACATGGCTACTGGTCCTGAATGTGCTAATAATTGCATTTGCAATTTTATCATCTCGAGGAGGTCATTAATTAGAGTATATAATACCGCATATGTTTTATTTAGACGGTAATAAGGCGGGTATTTTTATCCGAGAATTCATGAAATAAAAAAAAAAAAATTCGAGAGTGAATGAAAAGAAGAGGGACCAAATAAAAGACACAAATCATAGAATTGCTAATGTTTCAAAGAGAGATATTATTCTTTTCAGAAGATGACAGCGAAAGGAGAGCTTTCAGTTCTGTATATACGTTTATTTAGCCGGTGTATGTGTACATAAGGGCGTCGAGGAAATGAGGCCGCGGAAAGGGAGCGGTGGGTGGAGGTTAACAGAAGCTTTGACTTGTCGGGTATAATGCTGATGCTAGGGACTCACGTCTGTGACTTCTCTCATGTACATCGAATATATATTGTAATTTCTATATTTTAGTCGGTTGGATCTACGGACATTTCAACGGTTCATGTGCCACGACACCAATGGGTTTTATATGCCCGTATGTATTATTTCTATTTGCAACAGTCGCGAAACATAACCCTCCGGAGCGCCTTCTCTCCAGTTAATTTCAAAGGGTTCCATTCAATGTGGCTATAGTCTATAGACATTCCGCTTCCACATTCCTCGGCAGCTATATTTTGATGCAGTGGTGCGTAGGCAATCCGGGAATAAGGATTTTATCCACGGGGGGGAGGTATCAATGGGATTAAAAAGTTATCCATCAATTTGGGACGGAGTGGGGATGAATGGATCGGTCTTTTATTGGATAGCTTGGTGGGACTATTTATTCGTGGGTGTCTTTCCTTTTTTGGAAGTTCAGGGGATACTTTTAAGACATTGCGGCCTGATTTAGGACGCCGGATTCAGGTTGAGTCCTCAATTTTTTTTGTGCAAGGTATTAAAAATTTTACAATTGAAAGTGATGTCTTAAAGCTGTCCCAAGTTAAGACGTTGGGCCGCTTCTTATCAATTATTTTGAGTAGAAAATGTTTTAGGACGTCCAATAATTAATTAAGGTAATTAATTAAGGTAATTCAATAAGAATTATCAAAATAATGGTAATTTAAGACGTTAAGATTCTTTTCCCGAACTTGGCAAAAAAATCATTCATTTGTAAACTCTCATGCTCGTTAATTCCCATAAACCCAGAGTCCCAGAATAACCCGACCTTTCCTGAAAATAAGAAAACCTTTTCCTCTCTGCATTGATTCCACCCTCCCCTCCCTTATCTCTCACATTTTCCTACCCCTTTTCCCTATCAATTCGACGTCAGACAGAGAAAACACTCAATCCGTCGGGTGATTGTCATTTTCCGGCTGACATCCGGTTTTTTCCATCGAAACACTCCTCTTTCAATTATTTTTTCCATGATCAAGAGAATTCCCGTCTGCAATTACCTCATCGTCCGCGTACGTGTGCCCTCGATTCCTCAGCATCTTTTATTTCACTTTTTCTCGGACTCCTCGTGTGGAAGAAAATTAAAGGGTGGGGAAAAAAAGAGAAATAAAAAAATAAAGCGACTGTGGTATGCGCCGGACCACCGAAGTGTGTTGTTCCTGATCGGTCCAGTTCCCCCTCCATTTTTTTTTTTCTCAAATACAAACCACTCGACGAGGCATCCCCGACGGAAGATCGAGGGCATAAGTAACCCCTCGAAAACAAGGATTAGCTCCCCCTTTTGCCAGCATGCAGGGAGCAGAGCATAGAAGCAAAAGCTTCATTGTAAATTAATTACCTGGAAATGAGAAATCTCCGGTTGACTCTTTTCCTTTCTGTATATTAGTCACTCCCGGTATTGAGCTCAATGGTAGGTAAAAACTGTCCTTTGATCCGTTGTATATGGGATAGTCCAGCTACCGTGGACCCTCCCATTTCTTATGCCCCGGGTTCATATAAAAATCCACTTTGTTTTTTTGTTCTTCTCCCTCCACCATTGAAAATATTTGCCTGAATTTTCGGT
>NW_011887757.1:1119056-1120076 GCF_000806365.1 Fopius arisanus
TTTTTTTTTTCTCAAATACAAACCACTCGACGAGGCATCCCCGACGGAAGATCGAGGGCATAAGTAACCCCTCGAAAACAAGGATTAGCTCCCCCTTTTGCCAGCATGCAGGGAGCAGAGCATAGAAGCAAAAGCTTCATTGTAAATTAATTACCTGGAAATGAGAAATCTCCGGTTGACTCTTTTCCTTTCTGTATATTAGTCACTCCCGGTATTGAGCTCAATGGTAGGTAAAAACTGTCCTTTGATCCGTTGTATATGGGATAGTCCAGCTACCGTGGACCCTCCCATTTCTTATGCCCCGGGTTCATATAAAAATCCACTTTGTTTTTTTGTTCTTCTCCCTCCACCATTGAAAATATTTGCCTGAATTTTCGGTACCAAAAATCAGCGTCTCACAAGGTCTTTATAAAGCTGCCTCGATTGGAATGTAAGGCCCTCGTAGGGCCCTGTTGAGGTCCCTACGATCCCCAGATCTGGGCCGAAACGTAATGTCGAGCTGCGATCTTTATCCGGCCAACATTATCAGGTCTTTAAATGATTTACTTCGCCCTTATGATAACCAGATAAGGTCTAATCAGTCTGGAGTCAGGTTAACATCGTCAGGTCTGCTTTCCTGACTGAATGATTTCCTGACCAGGATCTTGAAAACGAGACGTAAGGTCAACCTTAGCGGGTAAGCCTGACAGCAAGTGATTAAAGTCCTAATCAGGTGTTCACCTGGTAAACCTGACAGGCGCACCTCATATTTACCTGATATAGGGCTTACATGACAGCAGGGCCATCTTGGAAATTTCAGGACATTTAATCATTGAGTATGTCGAGGACAAATTAAACTGACCAGTCAATTTCCATCCAACTTCCCAACCCCAAGACGCGATTGAATCGTTCGATGCTGCACACACCCGGCATCTACTGGCCACATCTCAACTTGGCCCTGGACACCACCAGGTCTATTTTTGTTTCGCATATTTTGACGTCATTCATCTCACGAGATTCCTCTCTGTTCTGAAAAAAAAA
>NW_011887757.1:1121116-1123540 GCF_000806365.1 Fopius arisanus
TAATGATGCAATCCTCCCTCTCTACACTTCATTAATTCCTCAAAAACAAAGCGGCAGAGAAAAAAATCATAATGAGGACGAAACAATGCGCGCGTGCCCGGACAATTCACGTCAGCGCTAACAATGTTAACGTACGTCAAGAGGTGTGTCGAATAGTTAAGGTGCTCGAGTTTGTGGCGTGTACATTGAAGAGAGTAGTTTCCCATGTTCGTTATAACCTATACAAAGTGCCATAAGACAGACAGAGAGAGACACTGTAGAACCCTTCACACTCACTTCTCCCCTCCACTCGATCCCATTTCACCGAAAACGCACAGTGTGTAACGCAATTACGATTGTTGTTTGAATGAACAATCAAGCACCCTCGAGGCGTGCCCCAATCATTCAATTTCTGTTCAATCGACTTTTGCTTCTCCCTCTGCCCCCCCCTCGCCTTCCCCCGGGGGTCGACTTTTGCCCCTTCGTCTTTTGCTCTTTCTTCTTTCATTTATATATTTTTGTCTCCCCCGCGCCCGGAAACTAATCGAGGAAAAGTTTTCTCGCGAAAACAGCACGAGTGAAGGCCCATTGTACCCACCGATGAAATACCGACTAACAAAGTCTCTGGAAGTTCTGTTTCCTGCTGTTGACAGGGCGAGTATTACGAAAAGAAAGCTAATAACAGTGCCAAGTTTATTCGGAGGTTGAGAAAAAAAAATAATCGACGAGTGTGTGTGGGGGAACACCCGGTCGGTTATTAGTTCTCCGCGGGAGAGCTTCTTCAAGGTATGTGCACGCCCACGGAGGGCGCGCGAGTGCGCCACTTCCGCGTTGTGGGTATCTTCGGTTTTATTTCAGGGATTTCTTCAGGGTTGGGGGGGGGGGGGGCATAAGTGGATTCGTGAAGTTCGGAGGTTGCAGAGGTGAAGGACAAGCGGACGAATCTCGTCCTGGGCATTCATGTTCAATTGAAATTTCTATTGAGACATTGTATTCAGTTGCAGAATTTTCAGCTGCCTCTCAATCGCTTCAAAACATTCCTAATCTTCTTTGTGACTGTGTTATCGCTCCATTCATATTCCGAACGTAAACACAGCGGTGGAAATAATTTTATTTCATATTTTCCGAGAACTTGACAGAATGCTAATACCCTGTCCACATTCCACACAACTTATTCGTCATTTTGAAAATTGTTAGGAAATATCATACTAAGATTATTTTTTTTTTCTCGTAAATGAGATGATCCTCGAGGGTTTCCACTAATATTATATTATATTAATATCATAATATAATATATATATTATATTATAATATATATATTATATTATATTCATATTCTAATTCATATTATTATTTATAGATTCGCCGGTCACGAAAAGTACATAATTGTGAAACTATATTTTTCCACGTAACCAGAAAATTCTATCGGACAAAAAAACCAGTTTTCGTCATTCGAAACAATCCGACCCTTTCCTCTAACACGGATATTCGCCTGTCCCCAAAGATGTTCCCATGAAAAACAAAAATTCCATCAATCCCCCAGAAAAATCCAATCCCAGAATTGATGGAATACGTGTAAAGTTAATCCGAGTGCACGTATAATGCCTGAGAAACTGCGTGGAGGAAGAGGCACGGAGAATAGAGGCCGGTGGAATAAAAAAAGAGTGGGGAGAGAAAAATAGATACATGAAGGTGCGTGTGAGGATGGAGTGGGGGTATTGGTAGCCTCAGAGTGAACCCGAGAGCGGGCCGAGAGGCGGGTGAACGGCCTGCCGCGTCCTTGCGAGCCACCTGACCGTTCCGGCCGTGCCGCCACCACTCGGACTTTCCAGCATCCTTCGCACACACATGTCTGTCTCATTCCGGCCTTTCTCCCTCTCACTCCTCCCAGCTCTTTCGATTCACGAGACTCTCTCCGCGCGACTGCCTCCACTCCAACTGTCTCCTGGAAAAAGCATCATTTATGAGTCGTTTTTGATTCTAAAAAATGCATTTTGATTATATGAAGCACGGGAAGAAGTATAGTACTTGCAAAAATAACAACATCATTATGTGGCCATGATATGCAATAAACCACAACTCTATTCTTAATCATTTGCCAACGTTTCGAGTGCTAAACGCACTCATCAGGGCAATTTTATTACATGTAATCATCCAACTCCTCTCATTATCATTAAAGTTTGAGCTATCAATCTGTTGGGGTAATAACTTTATATTGACAGCTCTCAGGGACAATGAGAATGTTTGCTTTTTTTTTCATTTCAAGAATATTTACTCAGGAATTTCAATTACTCAGGGGGGACATTCCGTATCAAATCAGTCACTATCTCTATAAGGGTGAATTTTTTAGTTGTGTGGAGATTTTATTTTTTAATTAACTTTGGAAAACAATTTTTTCAATTTTTAAAGGGTCCTCATGCCTAAAACTGAATTTGAAGAAAAAAA
>NW_011887757.1:1124020-1124902 GCF_000806365.1 Fopius arisanus
ATTAACATTTGGAAAATGAAAAAAATCAGATTCCATTATCACACGTAGAGAAATACTCAAGAAAAATTGCAGAGCATTTCAGAGAATGATTTTAGGTGAATTTCTATAGCTCTATAAACGAAAAATCTGAAACGTAAATTTTTTCGATTTTGTCACTGAAACAATACGAAAAAAATTCCGTAATTTTCCCGGAAACCTAAAAATCCAACAAGGACATGGCAAATCATCATGTTCAACAATTTTTACTTAACATTTCGTAAATATTACGTGCTCCTCCGGTTACTTTTTATTGGATTTTTCTCTCCGTGTATTTACGGTGATGTATCGAATGATAGCACTTCAGATTTTTAACAAAACGCTTTCGGATGCCGGCGACTGCCACTTGACCGATTGGATCTCGACTTTTTTTTGACGAGATATAAAAAATGTTAATTGGTCCGGAGAATTTGTTGCGAGGGTTTTTCGGTAGCCACTACTGTATGACTTGCATTAAGAGAGATAGATGTCTATTTATAGAGTAGCCGACCACCTGCAGCTTCCGATGTATAACGGCACGTCCGGCATCCTTCCACACACTTTCTACGTGTCAGTCATTCCGGGTAATCCCCACAATGACTTGGATATCCAATACTGGTGAAATACCGGTGGACTTTGTCATCTGATTTTACTCGAGCGCTGGAAAGTATCTGTGGTCTCTTCATGGAGTTTTAAGTTGAGATGGGACATGAGGAGAAAGGGCCTCGGATGAAAGAACAGAATATTTATCTCTTCTATCTTATGAAACGAAGAACTTGATTCTGACGATTTTTTCATATCTCCGTAGAGATTGTGGAATCGCGAAGTGGAGAATAAAAATAAAATAAATAAAAACAAAAAAAATAG
>NW_011887757.1:1126633-1130102 GCF_000806365.1 Fopius arisanus
TCTTCCAAAGAATTCTGGAGGATCTTCAAAAGACGGAAATTTTTCTACGCAGCAGAAGAGGGTGATAGAGCACACGTTCAATTCCCGACAACATCGTACAGCGCCCCCTCCCCCCATCCTCCTGACACACACATACGCAAGAAGAGGCGTATGGGTTAAGACAACAGAAGAGAACAGAGGAAGACGAGAACAGAAAGTCTCTCACGCCTGAGATCTCTCGCAAGTAACAACAGGGCGTTCCGTAGCTTCGTTACACTCAACGAAAACGAATATATGTAGTGCGAAGGTATTCTCTACCCGCGAATGGCAACAGTTGAATGTTGAATACACACGTGTGTAAATTCGAATCGAAGTTGTTTCATGGATAGGAAGTTCCACCAACTTACACAACCAGTTGGTGGAATACACCAGTGCACCACCGGTGTCGTATAATGCAGCCATTGATAGCCGTCCTCTCTTTCCACGCACGCGATCTGTTGCAAGTCGCTTGCAACCCGTGTCCGGTGACAGCGTCCAGTGTCCAGTGCTCTCCCTCCTGGTGAGTGTCCACAAGATTTATTTTCCCATGCCCAAGAGAGAGAGAGAGAGAGAGAGAGAGAGCGAGAGAGAGAGGGAGAGAGAGAGATGATAATATGTGTGTGTATGTGTCCAACCCCCTCTTGGCACCGGGAAAGCCGTCTTTTCCTGGCCGCCGTCGCGCTTCTTTTTTTTTATTTTTTTTTATTTTTTTTTTATTTATGAGATGAGACGGAAAAAGCCATGGGTTAGATGTTATGATTTTCTTTTCTCTATTTTATCGAGGGAGATTTCTAGGAATCCATGTGATTCATAGAGGTAGGACTGGGCAAACACCAGGGGGATGCGTCAGTTCTCCATTCGCTGATAGTTTTCGTGATAGTGCAAATGACGGAATTTCATGGAACGTACGGTGATTTTGCTTGACGGACATTTGATTTGGAAGGCGGGGGACTTGTTTGGGACTACGGGCAGTAACTGTTATATCCATTGTTCGCATTGTTCCAATTACATTACTCGACAGGTTATTGACATAAAGTTCGGTGGTTGGCGCAGTTGATAGAGTGCCCGCCCCATAACTGGGAGATCCGGGTTCGAATCCCAGATGGGTCTTACGGGAATTTTTTCTCCCAAAATTTACGGAGGGGCTAGTTTGCCCATATCACTATGCAATCTAATCTACAATCGCATTAAAATACTATTCAGGCCCAATCATATAATCTATTATATTGTATAGTGTTACCCAACTATAACTTAAAATTCGGTACTGTAACGTACCTTTGTCGGACTAAGCAACAATTATAACAGTGAAATGTACGGCTGCAAGAATATATCGCGGTGGTGGCAATAATAAAACGCAAGATATTCCTCCCGGGTTAGTGTCACCATCCCAGAATCGCATCCGCGAGCGTATAAACTTAGCAAACTGTCGGGGCCGCGCGTGTTCGCGCATTACAGGACGCGAGATGAACGAAGACGGAGTGATAGTTAGGGGGGAGTTAGGAAAAGGGAGGGGGTGAGGTTGAGGGGGAAATGGGGGGATAGAAAGGGAGGTGAAAATCCCGAGGAAGAAATGTTCTTTTGTCGGTGAACGCGCCATTATACGACATCCGGCCAGCAGTTGGAGAGAAATACACGAGATATTCAGACGTCATCGTTAAAACTATACACATTCAGAGGGAAGTGTTGGCAGTGGTATTTTCGAAAAAGAAAAATGTATCAACTGAAATATGAAAGACAGGGTGAGACCGTGATTGTGGTATTCACCGCGACGCCTACCGATTTGTAAATTATTTTTTTCTCCATTTTTCTTTTTTTGATGGGATACACAAATGGTGTTGGGTTTCTAATGTTTCGGGATGAGAATGTAAACAAAACGGGGGGAGATGATTTTTAGGGATGAAGATGGCGGGAATTTGTATTAGAATGTGTCTCTTTGATGTTCTCGTTACGCTGATACAGTTGTTGCGCATGCTCCAGTTGACTGTAATTAAAATTTTGAAAGAATGAAATTGAAAAAAATGTCATTATCATTTTTTTACAGCCTTGAAAAATCGTCTTCCTCGTCGATATGCACACAGAGAGGAAAATTCAGTAAAAATTGACTGTAAAAATAAAAAAGTAACTGTTCCCCAATTTTTACTGAATACTATTTTGATATTCTTCCTGATATTATTCTCCGACGTTGAAACACATTCACAACTCCCGGAGAAAATAATGTCTTCATGATTAATTTAATTTCAATAATTGGATTTTTACAATAATTTATTATCATCATCCTAACAACCCCGAAAAATTGTACGGCTCGTCAATATACTGGGGGTATTCCGGAATATCTATTTGTCTCCAATGTTAAAACGCACGCGTTGTACAACTCAAAGAGAAAATAATGTCTCCCTGATTATTTGCTTCAGTAAATCCGACTGGCCTCTCCCCCAACCCCTTTGAAAATTTTCCCCAGGTCCACCGCTCCTCTCTCATTCTCTTTCTCTCCGCGAGACCCGCCTCGGATTAAAATGATGTTTGCGTGAAAGCCAAATGCTTCACAAACTTTATCTTTCTGAAGTACGTCGTATTACTCCCTTTCCCTTTTATCTCTTATCTCGTGGCGTTCCCGGTGCGTCAGTTCTCTGTTTGTGCTCCTAATTTTCAGGCTGTAACTAACGGGCAAAACTCCTACAAAAACATTATCATGTTTTATGGTGCTGCCCTCGTCGTCCTGTATTTTTTTTTTACTCTCTCCATCGGTCTTATCGTCTATCCAATTTAAAAGTGGAATAAAAAATGTCGCCGTGGCCTGTCAATAATTGATGCGGGAAGAAAAATTTTTGTGCATTTGTTTGAAACGCAAGGAGCCCTCGAGGCATCATGTGAGATATGCACGGAGTGAAAAAAAAAAATACGAAGGGGGAAAGGAAAAAAAAAAAGCGAGTGGATAACACAGGGGGCGTCCCACCCGGGTACACTCGTTCATAATATATGGCGTCCGGGCGACATAAAATTCTCCAATTGCAAAATTGATGTGGCTTATGTTACGTTTTCTTTTTTTTTTCTTCCACGCGTCTTTTTTCCATGGTTTTTCTCTCTATATACATCAAGTTGGACCATGTCTCGCGGGTATCCCCCCTTGACTCGTTTTACTGTAAAACAACTCCTCATATTGTACAGAGGGAGAGGACGTAATTCATTTTTTACCGGACGTGTCTCAATTATTTATAAATTGCTGCTCCCCTGGGGGAATGGGACGGCTTCCGTAGCCTCAAAGACTCTTCTTTCCCTAGTTCAATACACATGATCGCGATTCTCTGCGGCTGAAAAATCCCCCTGTGCCCCCACCCTTTTGTCTCTCAGTCGGGTTTTCCCCTCCACATGTGCCTGGGGGTTGACGAATTCGTGGAATAACGACAAATCGAGAGGTGGAGGCCATATCGGGGACTTGAATTAAGAATATTTT
>NW_011887757.1:1138665-1139734 GCF_000806365.1 Fopius arisanus
AGCCTCAAAAGCCTTGAATTTTTAATCCCCCGGACATTGAGACAGTAGCTCTCACAGTGATACGAAAAAAAGAGGTAAAAAAATGTTAAAAATTTTGCCCGGCTTATTTTAATCTTTCTTCTCCTCACTTAGTCCTTCAGAACATAAAATACGATGAGTCTGGTATATTATGAGCCCGTAAAACGACGTAATACACCGCGCGTGCCTCAGCTAAACTGCCTGTTCAAAAGAGACTCGAGAAAAGTGAGAAAGATATATACTGCAATCTGTGATCTTAATGACGCGATGCTCTACATAAATTTACATAAAATTGTAGGCTTTTGGTAAAACCATACAATTTGAGGGGATTTTTACCACTCGGTGTTTAATAGATACTTTGAGACTGTTTGTTTTAGCTGTACACCGACAAGAACGCCCCTCTATCCGCATTTGGTTATGCCGTGACTTACCGCAAGTGCTCTATAATAGTGGCGCTAACCCCCTATCCTCGTTAGGTGAGATATAATCGCGTAATTGTTAACACCATACCCGTGAAATTGTAATTTATCGAGTGCAACCATCAGACGTAACGAAACATTTTATCATTGAATCATCCGCGACCCCATAGCTCGCGAAAAAAAAATTCTCACCATTTTCTGTCTCAATGAACACTGAAAATGGGCCTTTTAATTACACTATATCACATTTTTCGGTAACAGCTGCTAATTCGTTAGAGATTACAGATTATTGCACGGAGAGACTTTTTTTTTTGTAATCCTCGTATTAAATTTGAGGCTGACGTTTCCTCCATTCGCTTTTTACAAAATTTTCCTTCGGCCAACTGGCTCCACCCAGTAGATGCAATCGCTTATTTTTTTCATCGCTGCAATAAGTTCCATGGAAGCAATTTCCCCCAGTGCTTTAACGAGTTGTGCGAGGAATACGAAGGCTTGTTTGGCCTCAGATCGTCATGGTAAGGGCCACACGCTTTGACTGCTCCCTAGAGAACAAAATCTCTCTGTTCCGTGTCTCTTTCGGACCAGTAATACCCTTCTGAAATTCCCCCTTCAATTCTATGTACCCCCCCCCC
>NW_011887757.1:1140536-1154630 GCF_000806365.1 Fopius arisanus
ATTCTACCCGGCCAGGAATTGAACCTGGAACCTCTCCGTTGTGAGGCAACGACCTTGACCACTACGCCAGGCCACCAGGCTTTAACGACAGCATCCGGTGTCTATCGGGCATTTCCATTTCAAACTGACCCATTCGTACTGTAAAAAATCGTACCAATAGCCTCAATATTGTCCCACCACTACAGCCGCCAGATCTTCAATGCCAAATTGTTGTACACAATTGTGTGACGCGTTAATTAGTAAATGAGAAAGTGACTCAAGATTTGCGGATGCCTGGTGACCCCGGCGAGTGGGAAAGGTCGAAAATGGCTAAAACGAATAAGAAATGGTAAGAAGGCGATGGGTACCAAACACATGTTGTACACTCGGTTGAAGACCATCGAGTGGAGACGGTAGTCGGTGGGGAGTTGGGGTCCAGAGAGACGTAATGTAAGACTAACAACACAATGGAGGCAACAGCTGCATGATAGATGGCTCCAACGAGCGAAAAGCCAAGCGTCGGGGGCCCCCGGTCGATTCACTCGGTTTCTCTCTCTTCAATTCCCTTGTCTTCTTCGATGGTGAAGTCGCGAGACTTCTTTTGCTGTCGCACGGGACCGGTCGTTATCGTCGCATTTATTCGCGGAAGCGACGAAAAAGGAGGCGACTTCTCTTCGTCCAACGAGCTATCGGCCATATATATTACTCGTCGTAACCCTTTCCAGACTTTCCAATCGTCTTCCATATTGTCATTATTCTCAAGGAGAATCTAACAATGAAGAAGATGATTTTTAACGGTAGTCTTTCAATGATCACTCGTTGTATCAGTTTTGGGCCTTTTCCGTAATAGTTTTCGCATGGATTTTTAACTTCAGGGTTTAATTTGGGATGGTTTTGGATAGTAACGGGATGCACTTGAAGAGGGGAAACCTCTGGGTCCCATTTTGTCATTTATTAATTTGAGGACCATTCGTTGTATCAATTTTGGGCCTTCACGAGATACTTTTGGGACTTATTTTGAGCTTGAGGTTTCAACTTGAGATGGTTTCTGACCTTGACAGTATGCTTGAATAGTTTTTCTTGAGACACTTTTGGGACTCGGCAATATTTTGAGTTTTTAATAAAAACGACTTCTGGGCCTCAAGTCCAAAATTCAAGTTTCCCAGAGTCTTAAAACAAGATACATACAATCTTTTATTGAAGCTTCTTTTGGGCCTCGTACACCGCATATTGGATTTTCAATTTGCAAAATTTTGGGCCTCACCACATGACGTCTCGAGTCCTTAATTAGGGCCATTTTTAAGCCTCGAGTTAAGCCCCTGTCGGGCCCTAATTTAAAACCATTTCGCGCATGAGGATGCGGTTTAAATGTATTTCATGTTCAAACATGTCACAGATATATCCGATATACTCTTGATCACGCGCAACGATATAAAATAATCTCGGTTGTATTCAAAAGCCAAGACGGGTGCCATTGTCATGCGTTTTATCCGTAAGAATCCCGCGCGGTTATAATCGCTTAACACTTGCATTCAGAACGATCCACCAGTTCTGGTCATTGTACACACATTTTTTTTTTTATTATATCTCTGAGTCTTATGCTCAAGCGTGTTCCTTCAACCCGACAAGGAGCTTATACCCCAAAAGATAAATCGACGTATGTGTTTGACGATGACTGCGTACGTGTTAAAATCACCCAGAGGCGAAAATTGTTAAAGAGACGGAGAGACATGTGATTAATATCACCTCGTAATTCCACGTGACTAATTAATCTTTACTGGTGAAAGTACTAAACTCTCCATTGGCGAGGGCTCTTGTTCTCATTGTGATTGATAATGATACGATGGGGATCATGCAACATGTGTTTTTGATACCGCTTGCTATCATGTCTTAAAGCTGTCTTAATTTGAGATTTCAGGGATTGAAAATATTTTTATATATCAAGAGCGATTTTTTTTTGGGTGGGGATGTAGTACTTCAATATTTTTTTTTTCACTTCTAAGTCGTCACTGTTGGTGTCTTAAATAGTCTTAATTTGAGATTTATGTACTGTATTTTGAGCCGTACTATGAAAAATTGAAATTTTCAAAGGTTTCAGTTTAAGATCTTAAATAATTCTACATGAAGTCTGATAATTTTCTATTTTAGATCGTCAAGGCTCAAATTAAGCCTTTAAACATAAAAAAAACATTTGTTTCCTGCAATTAAGCCATCACAAATTGCGGTCTTAAAATCGTTTCAATTAGGACGTTAGTCTTGACCAAGTCACCAACCAAGTGGCCAGAACCCTTTTTTGATATTTTTAAATCCGAATAAAAAATTAACGTCTTAAACCTGAAGCATCTTAATTTAAGACATCGGCAGAGAAGACGAGTCTTCACCGGGATCGTTGAAATGAGCAAGAGTAACAAATGTAATGTACAAAAATAAACGAGTGAAAAATAACCAGCGATCGAGCGAAACAATTTATTGCTGCGATAGGGAGACGCGGGTATCTCCTTCCGTGTATACTACCTGGCCTGTACTTTGCTACCAGTCAGACCCGTGTGATGTCCTCTCAGTATACGCCTCTCACATTCACCCAGGGAATAAAAACAAATAGTATTATAATAAAACGATATGTAAGGAACATTGAGTGTTTGTGTCACCTGGGGCACCGTGTTCTCCCTCATTGGTATGTGTGTGTAATCTTACACCATATCCAAACGAGTTTTCGGTCATCCATGAGAAGTAGACGGATAAGCTATCTCGCGACAATCGAACCTTGTAAAAAAAAAAATAATCAAAAGTGCTTTGAAATTAAAAATAATGTTTTTATAATCGGAAACATGACGTGGTCCGAGTTTGTGAGACATTTCCGGTATTAAGACAGAAAGAAAATACTGAGACTTATCAGATTTCTATCGTTAAGATGTCTCAAATTGGAATGGGCTTAAGACGTGAGATTTTCAATTTTTCACCTTTGAGTCTCAATGGCTTAATTTGAGAATTTTTTGAGACATCGGTCTAGGTCACTTAATCTCGGAACGGGGGAAGGATTAAATGAAGATTATTTTGAGACTTGAATCCTGTGGAGTTGAGTCGTGGCCATTATTGATATATCTTCTTTTTGAACTCTTCGGGAATTTCATCAGGCGTCTCAAAATTAAGACGGTTTAAGCCGTTGTTCGGATTTTTTGGGGTGATTTGGGCTCAAAATTAAGGACATTTAAGACGTTGTTTAGAGCTGTTTGAGCCGCTCTGAAGGTTTTGATAGGATGTCTCAAAATTAAAACCGTTTAAGTCGTTATTAAAAATGCATTCTGAACTGATCATGGAACGTCCCAAAATTTAAGCCATTGTTCAGAGTTGTTCGGACAAATCCAAATATAGATCTTCATAGGAAATTGTAGTGTATTCATAGAACATCTCAAAATTCAATGCCGTTTAAGCCGTTATAGGAATAGTATTTTGAGCTAATCATGGACCGTCTCAAAATTACGGCATTTAAGCCATTGTTCAGAGCTGTTCGGACAAATCCAAATGCATAGATATTCATAGGGAATTGTAGCGTTTTCATGGGACGTCTCAAAATTCATGCCGTTTAAGCCGTTATTGGAATAGCATTTTAAGCTGCTCATGAAACGTCTCAAAATTACTGCATTTAAGCCATTGTTCAGTGCTGTTCGGACAAATCCAAATGCATAGATATTCATAGGGAATTGTAGCGTTTTCATGGGACGTCTCAAAATTCATTCCGTTTAAGCCGTTATTGGAATAGCATTTTAAGCTGATCATGAACCGTCTCAAAATTACGGGATTTAAGCCATTGTTCAGAGTTGTTCGGACAAATGGAAATCTCGATATTTCTAGTAAATTATAGTGTTTTCATGGTACGTCTGAAAATCAATGCGATTTAAGCGGTTGTTTGGAGTTGGTTTGGCTGATCCAAATGTAGATATATACAGTACCGACAAGTTGTTGCCCCGGGGGCAACTTTTTAGCCACTGGATGGTGCAGGGGGCGCCATGTATGCGTCGACAAAGCGCACAATACGAATGGGGAGATGACTCTCAGCGGTGCCAACAAGTGCGTCCTGCTTTCACACAATCCAATGCGGGCCTCTCGTCGTGAAAGTAGCCGGTTCGTCCGCCTTTATACATACCAATGGAATAGAAAGCCAAGATAATGTTTATAGGCAATCGACAATCGTAAAGGGGATACCGCGCCACGACAAGAGAAATATATATTTTTATCCTTTTATATTATCGGTAGAGGAACTCGTTCTCAACAACGAGAGCGTTTAATGCATCTATGACAGCCCTGCAAGATTATCCAATCTCAGCCCAGTGGGAAACATCCAAATTACCCATTTTAAAACTACGCTCGATATATAACGAGACAGCCGTGAAAGTCTCACCAAACGTATTTCACTTTATTCTTAACTTTTATTGACATTTTACTAGCCGAGTATTTTAATTGTAGCCTTCAGTAATTATCTTCTTATTTCACTTCAATTTATTCTAATGAATTTTCAAGCTGACATGCATCATTGGAATTCCCGATTTATCTCGTGATTCGCCAGAGAAGGGATCGGTATTTATTTTTAATTATTTCTTCCGGTCAATGTAATATAAAATTAAATCAATAAAATTAAATCAATAAAATCAATAATTGATTGAAGCAAAATTAGATTCTAGTCAAAAACCGATCTCTGCCGATAGATAAGATGATAGAAATCGATGACAATGGAATTCCGTGGAAATTTACAGAAGGTAAAAAAAAAATGTTGCCCTCAACAGTATCATCCCCTCAACTCGATTGTGCTCATCCGAAACGAGTTTTTCATCCAGCAAACATAACTCGACGCACGTGACCGGTTCTTCATGCCCGATTCGGGCTTTTACCCTCCCCAGTTGGATTTTTATTTTACACCAGGCAAGTAATGCCGGTTAGTAGTGAACACAGCACACGTGTAACCACTGAGATCGGACGTCATTACTAAAACAGTAAGGAGGGAGCGATAAATGGCCGCAATAATTTCGAGGATCGACCAGGACGATTGTAGATGCTGAAGAGAAAAAAAAAACAACTCAGACGTATATCCCAACTCTCCCCTGTAAACTCTACGGGGGAATACAGATACCACTATAAAGGATCGGTATAAATGATAGCTCTTATTTTCGTGTGAGCTATACTCTGTGGGCCGATAAATACTCGGCCATTCCGGTGAGTGACGGAGGTGAGAGGGGAAGTTCACTTTTCCGGACTGCCTTGGGCGAATTATAGGCGTTTTAAAAATATTGTCCCATTATTTATTCAACGTAAGAACGGCCATGGACTTGAGAGATCGCTTTCCAATAGAACTCTACCGCAACTTTTTTCAACTCTCCGTATTATTGAACTCTCAATTCAACTCGCGCCATTTCTTAATGCGAACACTTCGGGGAATGGGTTTTTCGAGGGATTGGATATTTGGGACGGTAGATGAGATAATCTACCTATGACTATCTTAATCTTCGGTTAACGATTGCTGTCAATTCCGCGGTTGTATTAAGTCGACGGAATTTTCAGGAATGACAGAAGAATTTAGTGGAAATTAAAAAATCTACCGGCGGCTCTACCGAGTGGAAACTCTATCAATTCATGAGTAGAGGTCTTCTGGTAGATTGATGGATCTCTACTCAGGACGGGGATTACATCATCGTGGTCTCAGGGTTAAAAAATCTACCGGCGCATCTACCAATGCATCTACCGATATTTTAGTAATTGATGGTGTAATCCAATAGACCGGAGTAGAACGCCTCCCAAACTGTTTGGACACTGATAAATCTACCTCAGACTCTACCAAAATTTTTATCTACCATTCACTTGATGAATTAATCTAATGAAGCTGCAAAATTTGACTTCGACATGACCTCGCCAGTTTTTCCATCGAATAACGATTAAAACCGTTAGTACCAACAATTGGTAGATGAAGATTTTGGTAGAGCCATTGGCAGAGATATCGGCAGAATATTTTCCTCTCCTAACCCATCAAATATTCGTGATACTACAGCACGTGGTAAACAAGTTATACTTCCCAAAAAAATGGTAGATTCGCTGCTGCCGGACCCTCGGAACATTCGGGTTTACGTTTTTACGATTCCATCACCGCCGAAAAAAAAAAATCCCAGTGAACCGCGGGGAAAAAAAAACTCTTAATTTCCACATTTCCTGTTACTTAGACGTTCTTTCAGGAGATTGAGTACAGAAATTGCGTGGTAATCCTTCAAGAGGATTGTGCATCTCGGTGCGCACTGTCTCTCCAATAATCCGCGGTTCTAATCTCCACGTAAAAGGCCCCTCCCCTGAATCCATCAAAACGTTGGGACTAGCAACTATAGACACAAATGTTAATTTTAACTCATTGAAAGGAGCTCCATAGGCTCTCGGCTTGATACAACAAAAACAAGTTGAACAAAGGGAGTCCTATGTGGGTATTTCTCGAGGGATTTTATCGCAAATCGTTGAATGTTTCTCCGGTCGGTGGCTGCTTTTTTTTTTTAGGGGGGGCGCTCGCTGGGACAAAACATGAGGTCTATATTGGTTGGCAGTGTGGGCCCCCTTATTGAACCTTGCCCAGAGCATGTGGGCAGAGATGAGGGAGAATACAGTCGGCGAAGCGGTCGAGGTAGTTCTCTCGGGGCGTTAATGAGGAGACTATCCCTGGTTACGCATACATTAGGCATCCTCGGGACTGATCAGTCGGACCGATCGGATCAGTACCACTGCCTGCCGGCATTGCCATTTTATTTGTGAATTCCATTCGGCCCATTTTTTAGAGCCATCGCAATTTAGGAGTCGGTGAAAAAAAATTTATTTCAAATTCTACCTTTGTACTCATGAACATTGAGCATTTGACGGAAAAGATAAGCCGGTGGGTGCTAAAATTTTGGTGGTTGAATGCTGAGTTCATTTGGACTTGAGTGAATATATTTTTTGGGATTTTAAATTCTACGTTTGGGCGTAAGATAATTCGGATGTCTTGAAATTTAAGCTGTTGAATACTGGTTTAATTCAGGTGTGAATGAAACTAGTTTTGGGGTTTAAAATTGATGGAAAAAATATTCTTTTATGCTAGAGGACTGAAAGCTGGAAATTAGATATAATTTTTTCTCTTCCAAAACCGTCGGATGTCCCAAAAATAACTTACGCCTTTAATTGATAATTTGTTGTCCCAAGATTTAGCCCTCCATGGGTCTCCCTCCATCTCCCCAACTGATCACTCCTTCAAGTCCCCAATTCAATTCCCCAAAAAAGTCTGCGCCCTCCGACCCAAAATCCACCACTGTCCCAAAATAATACCCAACCTGCAGACCCAATTTTCCCCTAGACGTTTCACCGATGATAAAAAATCCCAAAAAATCCCAAAAAAATCCCAATTGAAGGTCGAAAAAATGTGTTAACCCCAGTGTCCCAAAATGCCTCGACCCGACCTTCATCTTGACTCTCCCCATCCCGACAATAGCCACCGAGAAAGGGAATGAGAGAGGAAGCGGCGCTTTCAATTATTCCGCGAAACAATCCCGCCGCTTGTTTCCTTCAGCGATTACATCTCCAAGTATTTATTCGTCGGCTTAAACCGCGTGCCCTGACTACTCGTCCTAAAGAGAGAAACCCTTGCTGCCACAATCGTGTCCTTTTTCTCAATAGTTATCAATAGCATCGACTCCCTCCACCAGAATTAACCCACTCCCCCCTCCAACCGTAATTGTTCAACATTTAAGACTGGGTAATTGTCCTCAATGGCATTATTATTCACATTATTTTTATCTTGTTCGTTCTGCTTATAATGTTTTATTCGATACAATTGTCTCCCGATCGATTCGACTCAGCGATAGTTGGGGGACTCGTTACACATGGAGAAGACAATTTTACTACTGCCAGTTAATTGATAGCGAGAGATACCAGTTGATGATAATGCAGTCGCTGTAGGGGAATTATCGGGAGTTAATTGTAGACTTAATTAAGGATAGTTAGGGATGGGGGAGGTGTATTTGTTAATCACCATTCGTTTCGACATGTGTAGATCGGCCAGACATGTGGAGTAAAACTAGAGCAATCTTGTGTTTTATTCTCGGTGTATTTGTGTATTCTTTCAATCTGTTGAATCTATCTGCATTCGGCCTGTTGCTTGACGTATGGACCACACGTGTTTAAATTATTATTGTTCTGGAATATGACGGGACCGTTCTGACTAGACGAGGAGACGGAAGCCGTTGCTTTTTTTTTTTCAGACTTTTTTTTTCGGTACAGACGCTTTTGGGAATGGGAACACGTCAGTTGTATTTGCAGAGGAGAAAAAGATCTCTCATTCGGGGAAGGTCACGGTATTCTACGGATCTTAATAATAGGGCATTGAAAGATAATATTACTATAATGAAAATAAATATAATAAATATAATCAGTTTAAAGCCATTTATTCTTTTGGGTGCAGGATATGTCTTTTGAAGAATCTATGGTTTAAGGAGTAATCGGCTTAAATTATCTATTAATTAACTATTAATTGGAATATTTCCAACAAGTAAGGAAGTATTACCAATTTTGATAATATATTATAGGGGATTGATATACATAATGACTTGTGGAAAAAATTTCCGTTCATTTTTTTTTCCCCAAAAAATATTGGAGTGAATTTTTTTAAAAATTTTTTAAAAAATAAAAATTAATTTTTTATCTTAATTACACTGTTGTTTTCTTACTTTTTATTTTTATTATTTTTATTATTTTTCAACGGTTTCAAGAGATACGCGATCTTACTTCAATCACTAATTTATTCCATCTGATCGCGAAATTCTTTATATGAGAATTTAATATTTTGTTATCAATTCAACGTAATAAAATTGAATTGTTGAATAATGAATTATTACGATGGATTTTTTCCCCTTTCCCAATGAATCTCCTGGTTCATCCCATTTTATCCTGTCTCCCATTTTGCCCATATCCCTATATACTCATGAAAATTACTGATCTATTTGAATCGCGAGGAAATAAGCGCAATCAATGGCTTGATTGCCTTTAAATGATTCTATCCTACAACAAACATTTCATTTCATAATACCATCCTGCTAAAAGCCTACAAATTAACTTCCGTGTAGTAAATATTCTCCACGACAGACATTTTTTTCTCAGCTAATAAAGAGTGAATAAGATCTAATGAAAAGAGGCGAACGTTCAATAAAAATTATCTGAAAACTTCCTGCTCTCAATTTTCTAGAACAATTACAACTATTTCCTCAACAATGTCCCACCGCATGTCCCTTAAAATCCTCGAAACCCCGTAATTTCCCCGATTTCATTCCCCATTACTCGATCCCCTGCAATTTTTCTCGACAATGACACAGCGATTTAATCAGTGAATCGCCGACAAAACCCATTCCGCGGTGAAAAGAAAAAAAAATATTCCCGAAAACCCATAAATCACGCAGCTTCCCACAAAGTAAAATAGCAATCAACCACAATAATGAGCCACCGATATTCATAAAAGCCGCATGAAACCCCAAACGCACGCTAAAAAGCACTTAATTCCATGCACAATAAACTGAAAACTGCAGTTTCAATAATAATTAACGAGTAAATCCCGGAATTTTCCATCAACGTCCATTTTTATTGTCACTCTCCCTGAAACGTCATCCCCACTCCCTAATGCAACCGTCAATAAGGTAAACAAGGGGAAGATAAATTATCATGAAAATTATCCAGAGGAATTGCTTCTGATGTTTATAGTCGCAAGTTGACGCGTCTTCATTAACTCAAGACTTTTTAATGATTTTACCACTTGCATTTATTTTATTTCATTTTATTTTTTCATTTTGAACTTTGATAGACGACCGGAGCCGCTGAAGGGGTTGACAGCGGGTGGAAAGGGGGTGGAAGAGGGGTAGAGAGGGAAGAGGAGTTGAGGGTAATAGGTGGAGCCAGAGATTTCTGCTCAACGGAGCAAAACGTGTGGCACACGTATACGAACAATTTCAACGATTTGTCCGCTTTGATAGCAAAGCTCAAGTACAAGTATCGCACATCTCTGGAGGGTATACCGCGATGAGGGAGGAGAGGCCAAGGGAGGAGACGAAAAATTTCCTCCTATACCCTGTCGACGACACGCGTTTGCAACTGAAATTAACGGTGCGCATCCGCGCAAGCGGCACCGGGGCTTTTAACGATATTCACCATGTCGTTTAATTTAATTTGACGATTGCTCGTTAAAGCCCGCGGAGATGGGTATTAAATTCTCACACCTAACGTCGGGGGGATGTTGGCAGTTGTGGCTTCAATATGTCAATTGTATTTGTTGAATTGAGATTTGGATTTTTACGGGCGGGGGGAGACTCCACATTCAATCGCAACTGACACTTGCGCCGGTGGAAATTTCGTCAAGTTTTAGTCATTTGTATATTTGTTATACTAGCGTATATGGCGCGCCATGCGCGCCAAATCGTCCACGTATGGGGTGTTATCATTGGAATATATATATATTTATATATTTCCAATGTAATATATACATATATAGAATTTCAAAAAGAAGATAGAAAAAGTCTAAAGATTTCTATAAAAAAAATAATTTAAAATTTAATAAATTATATTACATTTATATATTATATTATATAAATTTAGTATAATATAATATAAAAATTAAAATATTAAATATTATTATATAACAAAAAATTAACATAATTTATATATATATGTTATTATATATATTATATATTATATATATTAGTTATATATACATATATATTATATATATATAGATATCATATTATATAGATACATTTTGATATGCATAACGCCAAAAAAAGCTGACAAAAAACGTTACATGCTTTTTTTTAAAAGGGATAGAAATGGCTAGGGGCCGGATAGCTCAGTTGGGAGAGCACCCGATGCATAATCGGAAGGTCGCGGGTTCAAATCTGGTCTGCACTATATCCATTTTTTCAGCAATTTTTCTTGTAAAAATTATATCGAGAATATTATCCTGTTCCGCTTCCTACCTAATCCAAATCCTATCTAACGACTCCTTTGACGTCACAAAAATGCGACACGCGATAAAAACTTCTCATCTTCTATGGAATTAATTAATTACATAGAATAATAATAATAGCAATAATAATAATAATCATGAATTATTACTTATTATATTGATAAATGGAAATATGTCAATAAATATATGATGTTACGTATATATAATATTTGTATTGATATTCACAGATATTAATATTAATATTGGCGTGTGTTATATATGATATTACAGTATTATATTCTTCACTGATATTTATATATTATAAAAGTTTAATATATCAGCGGCTAATATAATGATATATGCAAACAATAATATATGGCTTTCATCAAATCGTTCCAATATATCGTATATTATATATCTAAGAATACAATATATAACATAATATATTTCTCTTTATACGACAGAATGACCATTTGACGCGGTGACAGCTCTATATTTAATTCAATAATTATATTACTCCTCAAAATTATTTAAAAAAATATTACAAATTAAAGGATTATGATATCAATTGGCGAAATATTGTTATCCTCAATTATTTTTCAAGCAATAATTCTATGTGGAGTCGATTGTTGTGATTTGGTTGAGCAAGCTGGGGATTACTTTTGCGTACGTTAAGAAATCGATATATTTTGCGTATCATAACAAGTACTGCCTGAGGACTTCTACGGATTGAATTCGTCATTCGGTCTCTGATGTCGTGGAGTATCTCCGAGACATCGGTCATAACGTCATTTTGTGATTTGAAATATTTAAAAATTATTGGTATATTGCGGGGCAGTTGTAGCGAGTAAAAGTTCTTGAGTAATTGATAATTATATACCAAATACGACAATTGATTATGTTTTCTTCCTTGTTCTTGTAATGTTTCCACATAATCTCTGTCTTGTTGAAATAGCTTCAGCTGTAACATTTTCCCGCTGTAATATTCCGAAGGTAATATTTACGTTGGGTTATTTTGATGGGTAATCTTTGACACCCACGACACACACGTCCCAAAAAATGTTGTACCCCGGAATTCTCCACGGAAGCAATTAGTATTAGATTTCATAGTGTCACGATGACAGTCAGTGATCACCAACCTATTATCGAACAAAACAAGCCCTAGGGTGATAGTCTACTCGTGCCCAAAGGGATTACCACACCCCCCCGTCGATTTTCCGATGATAAGACCGTCAAAATAATCCCCACGCCAATTCGTCGTAATCATCACCCTAATTACATTGTATACGACTGATACTTCAGCATTTTCCATCATCATCATATTCTCAGATTGGCCAATAACCCAAAAAACTAGCGATTCGCTGGATCTGTCACGTTTGATGTGGCGTAATTGCGTGGACATGTGGTGAGTACATGTTTTCATGTGACAATATTCGTTTCACGAATGGGACACTAATCTCCCTAGATAACATCAGTAATCCGAATAAACGATTCGGCGATATTTATCGCATCGAGATTAAAGTAAAAAAGAATGAGATGTAAAAAAAAAAATATATATCGAGGGAGTTGTCAATGTGTAATGAGGGCTCGTCAAGTGGACCGATGTATCTTACACGAGTGCAATCGCTCCGGGGGACGATGTGACAATGCGGACTATGACGATTATTCAAGGCCTTGGGGTGGATTATGGGGTTTTTGCGTATTGAGGGCTTATGGGGGTTGTCCCGGAGGGATGTGGGGTGTACACTGTGTCACATGTAACCGTGGACGGTGAATGTTGACATTGGGTAGATCTACTCGCGGATTAAAGCTTTGTCCTGCACAAAACGGCTGCACAATGAACCGGTGGTTATTGTAACTTTTATATTGACGACCTTGAAGAGGCTAGACCCATCCCGACGTCGGAGGAATAATAATGTGGGTGGAGGAGGTTGAGGGAATGGGATTAAATTAGGACCTTTTGTCTTTGGGGTTCGGATCCTGTTCCAAAGATCCTCTCTGATTTTTCGGGATTTTAGAGGATACGGTTTTGTGAATTATTTGGTGTTTATGGAGATAGGCTTAAATTTGATGTCCCAAATGTTAAGACCCTTGAGTTTTTTTCTTTAGAAATTTCCCTATTTTAAGGCCTTAAGGCGTTTTTTGCTTCGGGAATTTTAGGACAGTCGAGGAACGTCTTAATCCGACGTGATGATTGCCGCAAAGTCCTTCATTTTGAAACGTGAACAATCTTCAATCTGCGATGAACAACTTCTCCTCAGTCTTCGTGACAGCTTAAATTTTGGGACAACACCCAACTGTCAAATCGAGACAGCTTTAAGACACTATTGCGACGATTTAAGCCATCACTACTGTCACGCATATCCACGAAGAGTAGAAATAATTATTATTGGCATGCCTCGAATGAAACGTCTCGTCAGACATGAAAAAATGGCTTCTGCTGTCACGTCCCAAATTAAGACAGGTCGTAGACATTAGTTTCACGAGTGCCCACGAAAAAGTTGAAATTCATGAGTTGATAAAAGTGCATTGAAGACACATGGATAGTAGCTAGTCTAGTTGTACCTCGTAGAAGTGCAATGTGTTGGTTGGTGGTAGTGGGTAATATCTCGGTAAGCTCCGTCTTTTATGACAGGGTCTAGAAGCGCCTCTCAAGGATATTGGTAATCTTGGTGGCTGGCTGTAATATTGGCGCAGTGATCTCTCGCTCTCCGATGTATAGAGGCACCCGCTATCACCCACTAGTACCCGCCCTAGTCTCCTCTCTATCCATCACCATGAAGCTGTACTCATCTCCGTCATCCTCATCCTCCACCTTGGCACCACCCACTGGCATCCCCTCCCTCCATCCGGGGGCAGCCACCGGTATTGATGCGGCTTTGCAGCTACATTCCACCTAAGAACATACAACATTGCTATATCGTACACGTTGTCAGACATCCAAACCATCCCTCATACCCCTCTTCCACCTCCTCTCGCCGGTCGAGCGACCCCTACACTCATCCTAAGACACTGAATAACCTTTTGCTGAAACGACGAAAAAAAAAAGGGAAGAAAAAATTCCAACATCTGAGAAGAAATCCTATCACGTAATGAGAATTTCATATATCAAGTGCCACACAATACCGGCTTTG
>NW_011887757.1:1155315-1159924 GCF_000806365.1 Fopius arisanus
ACTGTGAAACACGAAAAATAGGTTGAGATGCAGTTCAACGCGTGAGAATGATACAACGAAAAACTGAAGCAGCCAAAATAAGAAGGATTGAAAGTTGATTTTAAAACACGATTAGATTCCCCAGTGAATATAGCATTATACTTATTTGGCCTCTTTGTCTTGTCTCTTGAATTTTGTTTCGTCCATTGCACTCACCACATGGGGTAATTGGCATCGAGTATTTCTTTTATATGTTTTCTTATTTATTTATTCTTTTTTTTTCTTTTTTTTCTTCTTTTCCTGCGGTTGTATGTGTAAAGACTGAACCGTACTCGCGAGGTATCAAGAAGGGATATGTGGTACATATAAAGAAAGAGAAGTAGAGACACACGCATGAGCAACTTTTCGTTCCGTTACCAACGCCGATGGCAATTATGGTTATTGGACAATGCTAAGTGGACCATGTTACAACGACGGCGATGATATGTGGCGTTTGTAAAAGAAGGTGATCGAGTGAGATGAAGAGAATGCCGCTATTACCTTATATCTCAAGTAACACAATCTCATAGACGTGTAATTACGTGATACACATTGCCTTATTTTATAGAACGCTGTGGCAATTAAAATTTTATCTAATTAAATTCTCGGTAAAAATTTGAACGACTGGAGAAAATGAGAAACAGCTAGAGGGGCAAATTATTAATTTTTTTATTCATTGTAATTACTTATTATAATAACAGTAGTACTGAGCGATATATACCAGATGTTATTTGCACTTATGACCTCTGAGTACCGGGAAAATATTTCCACAATCTCTTCATAATATATCGATATACAAATACCCGATATATCACGATATACCTTACATATTTCAGTTTTATATTTGAAATATGTGAATTATATTTTATTTTATATTTTATTTTATATTTTATATTCATTATCCGCACATGCATTCTAGTCATAATGTAATATATCAGATATATCGTAGATATATATTATTCCGTGAGGTCAATACACCGATATATCATATTATATATCAATATCACAGCGACAGTGGAGTGTACATAAGGCGCAAGGCAAAAGTTCTTTTTTTATTAACAATCCGATATATTTACAATATTATAACGCAATAATTACCTCAATATCACTGCATCACGGATTTTGCATTGTCTGATATAATTAGATATTCCGAATAAAAAATAATCTTTTGATCCACGTCTACAGGATATAAAGACCGTGAATAAAAGAACAGCATCAATACCTCTGAGAATTTAATAAATAACTTTACATCATCGTCCCCAGTCCCTCATTCATCCAAAGACACCTCCACAATGCACCTCCAACAGACTGTACCCACTCCCCCTCCTCTCTGCTGCTTAATTACAACAAAATTAACGTCATAATGTAAAGTTGGGGCTTCAAGACGAATTTTCTTAATTGTTCAATACTAATTAGTAAAACCGGAGATGTTTTATTCCAGCGTTTCACGCATATAAGGAGAGGAAAGCGCGGAAATGGAAAATAGAGTTTTTAAAAAAATACGAAGAGGTGAAATAAAATTTAATAAAGAAAATAAGCAGAGGAACCCCTTTTCTTCGTTTTTTCTTTTATCCTCTCACCGGTGAAGCGAATGTGGCGCCCACGCGGGTTAACACGAGAGAAAAATAAAAGCTATTGAATCTCCTCCCCTCACCCGTCGGCTCAGAATCTCTTCCCTCTATATATATATATATATTTTTTTTTTCTCTTCCTCCTACCATTTTTCTCATACTCTTTTCTTCCGCTCGCGCCTTGGCGAACAAAAATAGCCTTACCAATGAGAAAAGGAACCTTACAGTTTCCTTTCACCATTTCTTTCATAAAAATTTCTCTGAAAACTAATTTTCCCTCCTAGCGGGTTGAAACACGGCGGCGCTGGTGTTGGTACGAGAGCTTTACGTATATAGGTATCACCTATAGAGGGGGTAAAAGAGAAAGAAAGAAAGAAAAAGGAAATGAAGGAGAGAAGAAAAGAAAAAGTAACAGCCATGGGTTCACCTTTTCTCTCTTCTTCATAGCCACTAACTCAGCAGCATTGAACCTTCCTCTGCTGTTCGCACAATCATCTCTTTCTCTCGATCTTTCTCTTACACTCTCTTACACTCTCTCACACTCTCTCACAATCTCTCTCACTCTCTCATTTCTCCGCCTTCGCCACTTCATTCTCACTGTACAGCACTTTTATACGAGGTGCTAATCTTCCAGACAACCCGACCCAGTCCCCCCCTTCAGGGTTTCGACATTGCGTGTTGCTAACCCCCTCCCCCCCCTTTCCACATTGGTACCCCCCTGCCCCCCGCTAACCCCCTTACGTGCATTGCACCCGAAGTCACGAGCGGATTATAATATAATATCGTACTTATGATGGGGGGACATGTCATAGTTGTGTCGTCAAATCCTTCAGCGAGCTGTTAATAATGTTGGGTGATAGGTGAAGGGTGTTATCTAGGTCTTTTTAGGACTTTGTCGGCTCTTTTATTGGGGGAACGATGGGGGAGGGTCTTAAAGAGGTCTTAATTTGAGATTTTATTTGAGTGGCGTTGATAAATAACTGGAAATGACATTTTTTCATTGTTTTGGGACGGATTAAAATGGGGGGTTAATGTCGACTTCATTCAAGACGCCATTGAAAAGTCTTAAAATTTAACCTTTAATTTTTAATTTTATTTCAGCAGCGGAAATGAACAATTGTAAACGATTTTTTTTCATGATTTTGTACGGCTTAATTGACATAATGTCAACATTATTTAAGACATTACTGACACGTCTTAAAACTCGTCTAAACTTCTTCTTTTAGATTTACCACAAAATAGAGCCAAGGGATTAAATAATACTGTGCGATGGGGGGTCCTAAGACCGTTTTAATTGAAGGTCAAATCCCCAACGTCTTAAACTTGGGACCCAGCATTTTCATAAAAAAAAAATTAACTGGGAAAACAATAGGATCACGTAATAAGAAAAGCCGTACTCCCCTGGTGGATCGAGAGTTAGCTTTTTTGTCATATAAATAAAAAGAAAAGCGATAGATGGTTAATTCTCCTGGGAGTTGTCCAGGTATGGACAGAGAGAACCCATGGAACAATGTGGGTCGCCTCTTGAATTATTCCCTTTGATTGCTCGCTTTCGTCCTGATCCCAGTGTGTGGTTCGTTTGGTCGTCGGTATAACCCCGAGGAAAAAGCAACCCCAACGTAACTCATACCATCCCCCACGTATATCTCACCCACTGTCGAAACACCATTCAAACCCCCAGCAACACATCGCACATTCATCCATTTTCTAAACCTATTTCCAGGGGCCAGTGGATTACAATCGAAGAGATAATCGATGAATTGGCACTCAATAATTCAGTATTGAGAATTTTACGGAAATAATTGAGAAGAAAAAAACAGACTGCACTGAGAAAAAAATTTTTTTTAACCAATAATTTATTAAACAGGAGAAAAAATTGACATTAATTAGTAAATATTATGGGAGTATTCTCACAGTGATTACCAGATTTACTGGTGGTTAATGAATATTATTATTGGAAAGAGAAATTTTGTTTCTCAGGGTATCAACTCCATTATTAATCCACTGGTTCCACGAATATTTTAGCTTTTCAGTAAATTTTACAACATTGAATGAACTTCGGAGAAAATTGAGGGTCAGTCCAGTAAATTTTGTTATCCTGCGCAATATTCCGGGGAACAGAAGTAATTTTTTATGAATTTCACATGAATTCTCATGAGTACAGTGCAACATCCCACGTTTACTAATACGAGACCAGTAATTTTTCGTCGATATTTCTCGGCATGTATTGAATATGTCAAAGCAGCTGCTTACTGCACTAGTGCATATTATATGACTCTATTTCACAGTATGATATCGGTAGTTTTGCGCATATTACATGCACAAGTATTTTAACTTCTTGCTTGGAGTGACTGTACCGAAATATGTGCATAAATTTTGTATAAGATTATGTAAAGTATTCTCAATATTTTTCGTATGTACCATATTATTTTCACGGACGATATATAACATAATTAATGATATATAATATATATTGGGATATTTTAAACATTTCGAAATAAATATATTTCGTTGAAGATTGAAACAACGATTTTTAAAATGATTCTGCATAAAATTTTTCAATATCGCGATCCGCGGCTTCCCCCATCAAGAATTATATTATATTTTCGTCGAATTAATCAATAAGTCCTACAAAGGATGGACAAAGATCAAAGCCTCCACTCTGTCACTCGTTCCTCCGAAAAGAGCTTATTATATCAGAAATGCGTGATCCATCTAAACCGTACGACACCTCGACAATACGGCATACAGTAACCGTGTGTGATGTATGTCCCAAGGGGGTTGGAAAATTTATACAAAGGTTTAAGGTGCATGACGTGAATTTCAAAAGCGCAGTGATTCAAAGCATCTCATGAAGATCCATACGAGGGCGATAAGTTGATAACACATGTCTGTTCTACGTGAGAACTGATGAGTAAGCTTTAGTGCGAGCAAATGACTCCGCGATTTTCACCGGGTGTTATCGTCCGGGGGATGAATCATTAATATTCGTAGATTAACCTTGTGGGTAAAAAAAAAAA
>NW_011887757.1:1160281-1161959 GCF_000806365.1 Fopius arisanus
TCAAAGCATCTCATGAAGATCCATACGAGGGCGATAAGTTGATAACACATGTCTGTTCTACGTGAGAACTGATGAGTAAGCTTTAGTGCGAGCAAATGACTCCGCGATTTTCACCGGGTGTTATCGTCCGGGGGATGAATCATTAATATTCGTAGATTAACCTTGTGGGTAAAAAAAAAAAAGGATCGGGAAATCTGGCGCGTGTCAGTGGTGAACAATGATCGATATTTGATAATTGACAATTCGAGTGGAATTCATCTCCCTGAATATATCGGGCTGAATATGACATCGCGCTCGGAAATATTTCGTATCAACTGTAAATATATTGTGATATATCATCCATTCTGATATAGTGATATATTAATATTACATTGTATGAATATATTATGAAGGAGGCAGATATATTGGGAAGCTGATATATACGTTCAGATATATTACGATATATGCGATAGTTGATAATTCGAGTGGAATATATTTCCTTGAATATATCGGGTTGAATATGGAATTATCACACTCGGTAATTATAGATTGTATATCACCAGAATATTTCGTGTCAACTATAAATATATTGTAATATATTCATCATTCTGATATATTGATATATTAATATTAGATTGTAAGAATATATTAGAAAGGAGTGAGAAATATTTCCTTGAATATATCGGGTTGAATATGGAATTATCACACTCGGATATTATAGATTATATATCACCAGTATATTCCGTATCAACTATAAATATATTGCGATATATCATCTATTCTGATATATCAGTATATTAATATTACATTATATTAATATATTAAAACACCGGAGCTACATCTAAAAATTGGTATTACATGTCGATATGTATCGATATATTACAATATATCAATTTTATTTCCTATATATTTGCACGATGATATACGATATATCGATATATCGACACAGAGATCCCAGAAGAAGCAGAATATACTTTCACCAACCAATAATGAAGAGGGAATGGCAACCGTGATGAAGGGAAATGAGCGGGCGATAACCAGAGACTTTGGGTTAACCAACAGGACTAAACGAATAGACGATATCAATCATCCCTCGACTCATTAGCCCCACGCCTTAATCCGTCTTCCAACACTTCGATCATCCTTACCACTCATTGTCCAACGCCCTAACTCCCACGAATAATGAAAATCGAATGGAGAAATACTTCCGGGTGCAATCGCACATGTTCAGAAAAATTAATAAATAATGTTTATAATTATTCACTGCTGGTAGAAGATAGTCTCCGTGTTTGATGTTTATGACAGTGGCGTGTTGACGCTGTTAAAGAAGCCTAGACATTTGAATTGCACCTGCAAATACGCGTACAGCCACTTCGTTAGGGAAGGCCTCTCCCTCCTCAACAAACTCCTCGGGTACTTCCTGATGGGGATCGACTTAACGGGTTAATCAACGTTTTATGGGATTACGCTCGTTTATACCTGGAATGACTGTTACTTGAGTGTATTTTCTTCTTACGCGGTGAGTGGAGAAAGTCCGGAAATTAAAACGGAGGCATCGAATCTACTCGGTACAGCGGGAATCAACTCGAGCGTTCATTAAGGATTTCTTTTTGCTGGATTATTGTGCATCTAAGGGTAATGAATGTAAATGTTTATAACTATTATTTGATTGTAAATTGCGGGCTTGAGGATTTTTTTT
>NW_011887757.1:1162419-1164046 GCF_000806365.1 Fopius arisanus
ATTAAACCTTCATGAATTTTGATTTTTCCGGCAATCAAAGGTGATAATTACCAGCAAGATTTACTTGTTCGGGTAAAATTGACAATTTCATACTTTCTTTAGAGATCAACTGGAGAAATTACTCGACATTTCCGATTGATTTCCTTCCTTCCTTCCACCCCCCGAACTCGCAGAAAGCACTTCTCGTTTCTCATAATATTCCGTTAATTTAAATAAAAGATTTTCGTGTGTTAAGGCGATAAATTTTTAATCTTCAACGCAGAGTTGATGTATTCAAGACAATTTATTGTAAATTGAATTGAACTCTGAAGCTATCGATAGAAATTGACCCGAGGCACATGAGCCCAACGGGATATAACTGATGACAAATTTGTTTACAGCATGTAGCTCACCATTAAGTGGAGATAGATCAAGTCCCGAAGGATCAAAACAGAGTGCCTGTGGGCGTCATACTCCCTCACCCTTCGTCCTTCACCGGCTCAAAGGACAAACATAACAACTTTATACCCACAAACTCAAGGGGTTAAGCGGAGCATCCGTTACGCTTTGCTACAACTCGCACCGACCCCTCGACAAAATTCCCCATCAGTGAAGCCAGTGTGTTGGAGATGGACTGGAGACTCATCGTCCCAGCAGGATTGATCTCGCCTGAATATTTCATACCAAACGACCAAACTCGTTGGTCCCATCCAAACCTTCCACCCCCTCACCCTCCACTTCGTTCATTAAGTTCATTATTTTCCGATGAGTTTATCGTTTGCATGGTCTCTCACTCGAGATGCCCTGCACGACGATCCATTGGACTTTATGACCACTCACCGGTTCATATTGGGTAATAGCTTTCAAGACCTGGCGACTATTTCAGGAAAATCAAATAGAAATAGCATTTCAAATGCATGCTCAGATTGCCATACTGTTGCTATTCATCATTCCTATTTTATTGATTTAGTAGGGAATTAAATGGTTTAGGGAAATTATCGTTTTACTTTGATGTGTGATATGGTGTTTGATGAGACAGAGATTTTTTATTGTTATAAAATTATTTTATGGCACGTGTATCGCGGTTTTCTTGGATATTTGCAGGATTAACTTGAGTTGAGACTTGGGGCCTCAAATCGGCGTGCCTTGGGCCTTAATTTGAGACCTTCGGTTGTCATTAACTGCACATTACGTTGGGTTTAATTTGGGACACTTTTGGACTGGAAAGGATTTTCAGTCTTGATTAAAATAATAATTATGTCCCAATTTAATATTCACGGATTATCTTAATTTTGTATTACCGACTTGTAACAGGTTCCATTAAAGACACGTTTGGGCCTCAATTAGAATCACAGTCGGTCTTTAATTAAAAATGTGCATTCTGAGTCGCTCAAATTAAGACAGGTTCAGAATTGATTTAGAAAATTTTTGGGCCTTAAGGTCTGCGAATTGCAATCCAAAGAAAATTTGCGTCTCACCACAAATTTGTGGGTCAATCTAAGACACGTTTGGGCCTCAATTAAAACCTCAACTGGTCCTGAATTAAAGATGTGTAGTCTCAATCCCTCAATTTAATACAAATTGGGACTTGACAATTGGGACTTTAGAACACTTTTGGGCCTTAACGTCTGCGAATCGGAAAATAAAT
>NW_011887757.1:1164915-1166030 GCF_000806365.1 Fopius arisanus
GGCCAGAATGATGGAGGCGAGCACTGGGCCATTAACTTTTTATCACAAAAAACAGACCGACTGAAATTCAAGGCGTCGATAAGGAGCTCTTGCCCTTCAACTCTTACTCCACCGTCTCGACAGCTCTCACCAATCTATACATTTCCTCATCTCCTTTTTTTTCCCCTCCTCTTTCAAACCGCGGGGTGGGTGAAGAGGAGGGAGAAAAAAAAATGTAAAGTATGACAGACATAACATTATGAAGACCGGAGGAAGACCCGGAGGAGAAGGCGAGAGGAAATAAAAGGGAATGGAGAGGATGACGGTCTTCTGACGAGGAAACAAATGCGCGAGATCAAAGTAGCTCGGGGGGCTCATTCGATGGGAGTTGATTATTTTTATGACATGATAGCGGGGCTGGCCAAGGAGATGAGATGCCTCATTCCACCTTGTAACGAACGTCTTTGCTACTCACCCTGTCCCTTACCCCCTCGACTACTTCTTGCTCTGGCACCCCGTGACCGGAATACCTCATCGTCCCTCTTATATACTTATATCTGTATTCAACATTTTTTTTTTTTATTCCTCAACTCCGGATATAGTTGCGTCAGCTGATAGATTGAGGGGGTAAATTATCAGAAATTGTGAGATTCTTCCATGGAATTTCTTGACCATGAATTTCTAGTTGTCGGAATTATCTTTTTTTTTTGGCCTAGATTGTTGTGTCAATGTCGGGGAGAATGCAATTAGCAAGAAATTCAGTGTCAGGGTTGGGTTTTTTTTTTTTGGTGAGTTAATGAATCGTGTATGTATCCCTTTTGCTTCGGTTTTTCGGAGGTGATGTAGCTATAGATTGATGATCTTTTAGTGGGGGAATTTATTCTTCGGAAGAGTAAAAATTGTAGCGCCTCTGATTTGTTTCTGATACACGCGATGTGTGAAATTTAATCGACTTGAGTGGATACGAATTATTTTTATCACAGTATAATTACTAATCGGATAACAATAATTTTTTTCTTCTATCGATTATTTGTTTTACTCCATATAAATTTTGATGAAAATTATTTATAAATGATAGAAATTACCCTACCGTGAGGGTAATTTTGAGGTCAAATTTCCGTATCAAAAAATCACAA
>NW_011887757.1:1166205-1168674 GCF_000806365.1 Fopius arisanus
GCATATTTCATTTGATTTTTACATCTGTGCACAAACATCATTGTGTACAATCCTTATGTGCATGATTCATACCCTGTCAACAATATTAAGCGAGTACTATACTTCGGCGCAGTGACCAATTTATATCATAATCCTTCAATTTCTAATATTTTTCAAAAAAATATAATGATAATGACATGAAAATATAATTTCAAAGAATATCTCGACTTGTACCATTTACATTATAATATATTTCTAAATATTCTACGGTTAATATTATTATATTATTATTGAATAATATTTATAGCAGGCACCATTGGTTTACGGCCCAAGAGAATGGAAAGTCAACGGAAAAAAGGGAAAAACTAAAATTCTCACACACGCAATCGACTGGAATACACCCCCCAATTGAATCCGCGAGAATAAGATGAGAAGTAGTAGTGGTAAGGGTGCACTGGCATTACCCATAGTCGAATTCCTCCGACAATTGAACTGCTCATACTCCGCATCGTTATCCCAATCGGAATAAAAGACCCAATGAAAATCAAATCGACACGGCGAAGTTGTGTACAACCTAGAGTCCGGGGGTTTCGTACAATTGCACGATATAATTGAGCGTGCGGTCACTCTTGAAGCCCAGTGCGTCAATTTGAAGAAGCCCTGTCCCATTATTTGACCCTTCGGGCTAATGTGACCCACGTGTTTTGAATGGAAATGCCCATTGCGGTGCAGAGTCTCGAGGAGGCGCGGGTGTTGTAGTGCCTCAACAAGGCCATCCAACACGTGTACATAAGATATAATCCGTTTCCCCTCTTCTTCAACGATTTCTCGCACAAAACCATATAGTCTCAGGCACCGAACAGCAGTCCCATTGTGTCGACCTTCTCTTAACTTTTACGTACCCTCGGAACGTGCTCACTCCCTCTCACTTGAGTATTATTCGCTTTTTTATTCAACCGGATGTATCAAATTAATCACGATGATTCCTCCCCCAAAAAAATACGGTTTAGATTTCAAAAACTTTTGATTTTTTTTTATTTAAAACACTTTTGGGCCTTACATCTTAATGGCTTTGGGCCCGTCTTTTTCAGAGACTTATTGTAATAGTAATTGAAAGTTTGACATGGGCTTTAGAGGTCACTCGTGGAAATCGTCAATCAGTTTTTTAGGGTCTTAATTTCAAACACTTTTGATTTTTGGTTTTATGTATTTTTGGGCCTTAGTTCTAAATGGTTTTGGACCCGTTGGTTTTACAGACTTTGATTGTGATCGGTGAAAGTTTGAAATGGGGTTTGGAGATAACTCGGAAAATAGTCAATCAGTTTTTTGGGTCTTAATTTTAAACACTTGCTTTCTGATTTTATATATTTTTGGGCCTTATTTCTAAATGGCTTTGGGCCCATTGGTTTCAGAGACTTTGGAATTGTAATCGGAGAAAGTTTGACATATGGCCTTTGGGGATTACTCATGGAAATGGTCTATCAGTTTTTTGGGTCTTGATTTGAGACACTTAGAAATTTGATTTTACACACTAATAGAAAATCAATTTCTATTTATATTTATAGAACACTTTGGGTTTCAGTTTAAAACCTTTAAGACCTTCAATGACAATATTTCACTCACCACTTTCTGGGCCTGAATTGACGATCTTTGTGAATCCCAATCCCTCGTACAACTGGGTCTTATTTAAAACCAACTCCAAGTATTGAAAGTCGACAATTCTAAACCCTAAATTTGATTCTCACTTGATTAAATACCAGTGACTTAATGCGAGACACTTCTGGGCCTCACCAACAGCCTTAAGACGGTCCCAGCATCGCAATTTGGGCCTCACCCCAGAAAAGCATCACGATCCCCTGAAAAAAATTCTGAATTATCAATTTACTCTCGTTACACTAATTTCGTAACATATTTATCTTGAAAATAGTCCCCCCTGGCCCCAAGTAACTCATTCAATAAATTCATAATACGAAGAATGCCATGACAGGAGCATGAGGGAGTAATGGCGAAGGGAGGAGAAAACACAGAAGCACCGAAAACTCGGAGGCTTTTATTCAATGAATACCAAAAGACAGGACTAGAGGGGGAGGGATAACGGGGATGAAATCATTTCTATAGAAAAGGTTAATAATAATAATCATGATAATTTCCCTTCTCTTTTCACGAAATGGTTCAGTGTTCAGAGCTGAGGATTGAGCGAGACTCTGGTGTACGCAGGGGCCTTTTCATTGGAAGGGCTAGTATGAATGGTACGAACGAGTTGAGCCACATCCTCGGACGTCGTCTCTTCCCTTTTTACTTCATCCCTCATCCCTCCCACCCCCTCACAGCCATTCCATTTTTATCCTCTTGCGCCTTCAGAATTTTTCACAATAAATTAACATTCCTTTTTCCCATCTCAGACGGTATTTCCATTTTATCTCTCAAATGATATTTTTATTCTCGTTATTTTTTTGTTGATACATTTATGTGGGGGGAGGAGGGGGGAGG
>NW_011887757.1:1169339-1206429 GCF_000806365.1 Fopius arisanus
TCTCTTCGAAATGGCGGGAAATTCAAAAAAATTCACTCTACCAACTCCGAGTGATGATCAGTCAAAGATAATCCATCTTCCCCCACTCTCGTTTCACCCCTGAATTTATCGGTAACACTGTCATGCAAATAGATTTTCACCCCCTCCCCCCCCCCCCCCCCCCCCCCCCAACCACATACTCCCTCATTTAAAAACCGTTTACCCATCGTGTCTGGGAGAAACTTTGAATCAAAGTTGTCTCTTCAGTCTGAATGTTATCATTGCCTGTCAACAAGGGAAATCGAGACCGATATCTTCTTTATGCGGAGAGAGAGAGAGAGAGAGAGAAAGAGATATTTCCAATGTGGCGGGGTGAGTGAAAGAGGGGGTGAATAGAAGCGGCTCAGACACCCACAACGAGAATCTCCCACTTTTCCATTTTCCTTTTTCTCTTTTCCCCGAAGGAATAGGTGGGTGAAATGAGTTTTTGTCCCAGTGCCTGAACTCTTCTTCCTCCCTATCTTCCTCATCCCCTAATCCTCCCCCTTTTTCACCGCGAGGTAGTTTATTCGAGGGATGACGATGGTGGGGGGACGATTTAAGGAAGCTCCACCCCCGTCAGCCCTTTCTTTAACCATCTTACCATTCCTTTATTCCCTTTCATCTCAACAGCCACCACCACACGGCTTTTCTCAATGTTCCACCCCAACCCTCTTTACCTCCTCCCCACCCCCCAATGGATTTCAACACCGAGGTGACACACGGGGGATAATGGAGAAGGGGTGGCTACACCTAAAACGGTTGCATTGGACCACTCGGGGGTTGTGCGAGTGTTTGTCAATGGCCTGTTAATGCGTTAAGACATTAATCATTCACTGTCAAGAGTCTTATCGCCTTGAATTTCGGGACTGTTCCGTGAAAATCCCAGGAAATTGTATTTCAATCGACTCTTCGAGTCCATAATTGTTCCTTATCAATTTTATTCCAAATTTGAAAAACAGTTTTTGGTTTATTTGACTGGGTCAACATTGAGGGTCAATTGGGACATTCATTAAGACAGGCAAGGATTTTTAGTCCGGACTATGAAGATTCGGGTATGAAATTCGGCTCCGAAGATCAGGTATGAAAGTTTTTTTTCTGAATGGAAATTATGTCAGACGAGCCTGAGGTTTCATCAGGACTTGATATGGCGGTGGTAATCTTCAATTGATCAGGCAGAACTTGAGGGACTAATCAGTCTTCGATTTACTCAACCTGATCCGTAATACTCTGATCAGGTTCTGATATAATAAGTGAACTCAATCATACTATGGCAATAGTCTCATTCATAGGGTTTTTTTCAAATTTTTATTATTTTCCCTCCTCATCTATTCTTCTGTACTCATCCCCAACTACAATTAATTACTACTTTACATTAAGTCTCATTATATTAGGTAAAGAGCCATAGGCTGGAGATCTAGCTATTAAGTATTACTACTTGTACATACACTGTATATATGTATATGATGGCACTAAACTTTTCAAATGAAGAAAATGAAATCGCGATAGTCTAGTGGTTAAGGTATAGAATTAGTACTCGTAAGGTTCTCGGTTCGATCCCCAGTATCGGCAAAAATAATTAGGTTTTTTTCATCATTAATTATGATAGGTATTCATTGATAGAGGTCATATAATGTGAAAAAATGATCAATGTTTAACTTTGAATTGATTATTATTAATGTGTTCGATTTCGGTTATCAAGTACCAATCCATCTTATTTGATGAAATCCTGATTCGACATACCCGATCAAATCCGGATCTAATCAAGGCGTTACATGTCTGATCAAGTCTCCATCAAGTTGTAGGATTAGGATCTGATCCAACATCAGGTCTAACTTGATCCGAACTTGATTCCGACCTGAACCCGAGCCAGTCCCAAAAAATCCCCACTGATCACTTTCACTGAGGCGAAAATTTCCTCCCTTCTAAACCCAATTAGTTAGTTATCAAACTCAGTTATCATCAAAAAGATTGACAATGAATGATTGTTTTTTAGTGTGTCAATAATTAAGACATTTTTTCACACAATGATGATAAGTAGAATAATTTGTCAGATATTCATTCAGGTACATCAGATAAGTGAGAGTGTCGGTGGTGTCACGTAATTCTCATCACTTCGGTACCCGCGAAAAAAATCCCCAGTAACTCGATCTGCAAGCCTGGGGAGACCCCAGAGTCGCACGTGAGGTCGTCGAGATCAGCGGGTCGCGGGTATAAATCGAGAATGTATCCGTCCTTGAACTCGCTTTCGCGCGGGCCCTCGCACTAAGACACATCGCGCTCCGGCTAAATGCGTACGATATATTTAACTCAAGCGTGGCGAAAGCTCCACCATTGTCGTTCAACGCACCACTGTGACATCTTCTCATTGAATTGGGATCAAAGGGAGATAATGCTCTTACCGGTCCGCAAAATCCACTCGTCGTAACTCTTCCTTTTTTTATTTACTCCCTCCGAGGGCATGGCGCAGAATTACATCATTAATTGCCTCTTTGTTAACTTCCAGTCCAAAAAAGCGACGGAGACGCGGAGATGGGCCGAACTAAGTCCCCATAAGTGGCGCGGATCGCGTGTCGCAAATCAAGTCCCAAAGTCCCAAAAGTGTTTACACAAGTTCTACTCGCAAATATTTTTAATTGAGACCCAAATGTATCTTACTCGGAACCAAAATTACCTTAAATGAACGCTAAAAGTGTCTCGAATCAAGTCCCATTGCATTATTGGACCCCGGCAGGTAGTGGACATTCGGGCCCAAAAATATGTCATTACGAATTCTGAACCCTGACCTTATGATCTCGCAGCTATTACCCATTGCCACCCAAACAAGGTCTTATAAAATAAGTCCCAGTAAGTCCCTTTCAGTCCCACAAATGGATTTAAGGCCCAAAACGTCCCAACCCTATTGAATGAAGACTCGTTCTCGCATCATATTTGACAGTTCGACAGTTCCTTCAACCCAACAATCCGCCAAGTCTTTTCCCCCCGAATGTTAATTACTCTCTACCCCTAGAAAAAAAAACTCCACCCCCATTGCCCCTTAACAAAAATACACCAAAAGAATTCGTGAATGAGAAGAGTAATGGGATAGGAGTAGAGCGGAAATGGTCACGCATAACGAGAAGAAGCGCCCGGTGCACTCACCAGTGTATACAATAATATCCACGACGAGGATTTGCTCATCTGAAATAGCTGTGGGTGCGCGAGAGGGCATTTGCAGAGTCAGCAAACGACAACGAGAAGCCGAACAACTCCTAAAGACCACGGATGCAAGAAGCCTCAGCAGGTGGAGGAGGAGGATGATGAGGAGGATGAGGAGGAGGAGGGAAAGATGACATGAGATGAAATGAGTAGGCAAAAGACCTGGAGAACAGAGGGCCACCAGAACAGAAGGAGGATGCATAACGCGCGGGAGTGCAAGTGCCTCCGGGGGAGGGATAGCGATGATGATCGGTGTAGAGAGGCGGTGGAGGAAGAGGAGGAAGAGGAGGAAGAGGAGGAAGAGGAGGAAGAGGAGGAAGAGGAGGAAGAGGAGGAAGAGGAGGTAGAGGAGGAGGATGGGGTGGAGGGCAGCAAGAGGGGGGAGGGAGGATGGGGTGGAGGGCAGCAAGAGGGGGGAGGGAGGATGGGATGGCAGGGGGGTTTATGCAGAAGGCACACGGACACCTCCACACGTTGATTCTGCAGATGAATGCGAATAGCGGGAGAAAGGCCTCTTGGAGAGTGAGTGAGGCCACTCGAGGAAGGAAGAGGAAGAGGGCATTCACTATTTATAGAGTCTCTAGTCCCTTCGGTCGAGCCGCGCGCCAACGAATAATCTACCTTCTGGCCTCATCTACTCTGTCTCTGTTCTATCGACGCGCAACCACGGCATTATTATCAAACGTTATACCGACTCATTCGTTTATTATCCACCGCCCTCTGGTTTATTGTGCTACCGCCGGGTCGATTAACTCGTTCAACTCGGCGGGTTACAGCAAACCCGGAATTCTCGTATTTCAAGTAACCGAGGATTTGATACATCATTTGGTTTATGAGCTTGTTCGTCGAGGGGAGAGCAAGCCCATTCAACTACCATTTTAGATGTGGTGAGAGGAGGAGGGGGAGGGTATCGTGCAATTGTTGCAAAATATTGTTATCGGAATTTTTATTTTTATTCATTTATTGCTTCGTTGGGATTAATGCGGTGATTTAGTGTCAATAAAATTGGTAGGAGTGGAACTTCGGTCATGGGAATTGTGTCAGTTATGCGGAGGGAATTGTTTCGGTACTTGAAGATGAAGCGACTTGAATATAGGGGATTTGAGGGCTGGAAAAATTCCTGGTGGTTTGAAAAAAGGTTCAGATGGTTTTGAGATGTTTTTAGGGCTCTGGTGGGGTAATAGAAGGGGTTTATTTATTTTAACGATAAATACAACCCGCGCTAATTTATCCATTGAACAATATCTCATTCCTTCGTTGAATCGTGCCATTATCTTAATTCCAATCTATGAAAAATATATTTTATGTATTTAAGACGCTCTTGAGACACGGGACGTCGTCAATCTCGCGAACCAATTAATTTCCGTCATATTTATAATAAAGTTCACGACTTTCCCATCAGCATGAGAGCCAATGATTTGCTCGGCGAAATGAAAAATGAGAGACGCGAGGTGCCGAAAAGTAAAGAAAAAAAAAAATAATAATACTCAAGCTAAAATCGTGGCAATGTAGTCCAGACACTTGCAAACACAAAAGAAATGACGTGATTAATCTTTATCCCGTATTTACCAGTACGTGGGAGTAAATACAATCGACAAATGCGCTTTTCTCATTATACTCGTGGTATGTATTATATCTGAGGTGCACGATCTGTTAGCGTACAGTGCGACACCCTTGATCACGTCAACTATATACACGTGGAACAATACAGAGAGTCAACGATTTCACTCGGATTTGTATTACCGTCCACATGGCCATAAATGCCTCACACTACTGACCGTAATTCACGCCCACGCCCTCACACTTTCCTCTCCTCCCTCTTTTTCTACCTCACGAACAGCTCCAACAGCTCCAATACTCTACTATGTACCTGGACAACCAATTATGGCCGCCAGATGTGTGGGATTTAATTGTTCTTACGGTATTTTCTAGGCATTAACGCACAATGAATATCGACACCTGTCGGATAATTCACAATATCTCCGGAACATGACGAAATCCGTAGTTTTGGGTGACGCCATTCGATACCTGGGGAAAAATTGGTTAGGAATGAAAAAAATCCGGTTGATTTTGCTTCATTGGTTCTTTACATAGTTTTGAGGATTGACAACTATTTGATAACTATTTTTGAAGTTTTAATCTTTTTGATGATTTTAGTAAATGCTTGTGAAATTCGAACGAGTGATAGTTTTATATTGTGAGTATTTAATAGTTTCGCACCTATAACTATACTATAACTATTCTGACTATTAAACTCCATGCGGAAATCTTTGATATTAGAAGAGTTTGATAGTTGGTATAGTTCGAATAACTTGGAAATTTGTTCACTATTGTTCTTGAGATAATCGTTGAAATTGTTGCTAAAAACTTGTTAATTATTTGTTCAGTCTTAAAAAATAGTAATTCTATAACTGGTAATCCTAGAAAATAGTGGCTCAACACTATTATATATCTGCTATATTTCGACAGCTATTACCTTCAACCAGCACAACATCTGACACAAAAATAGTTAACGCCCTCGCATAGTTATAGTTATCAGAATACCATTAGTTACTATTAGTTCCATTCCAACATAATAATATCACCTTATTAAATCCTAACAAATAGTGGCTCGATGTTGTTAACTACCTGCTAGATTTCAGCAACTATTGCACTCGTTCTGCACATCTCACACGCATAGTTATGGTTATAGTTATTCTAAGGGCGTCCACTGTTCATTCATGCCTTCAGTACAAAACTTCATGAATCGGTGTTGAACTTCAACGTCCACAAAAATAGGAAAAATTCGACAACTATGGACACTTCAACACCCCAACAAAATAGTAGAGTGTCAGGGTTAGTCCACCCCTATAGTTTTTCATGCGCACAAGGTGAAATTGCCCTTCAGAGATACAATTTTAACGAGCTTGGGTTTTGTTCTATTACGAGACTTACCTAGTTTTCGATAGTTCTCTCAGGAGCATTATAAGTGGGCAACGCCACTGGGGACACCTGTCACACATATCACGAGGCCGGGGACAGTAACGTGTACCTATTTATACGAATTAACATTAAACAATTCGCGACAAAGGCGGAGGCGAAAATTTTACTAAACCTGAGGGGATAATTGCGAGTGACGGAGCCATTGGAATTTACAAGTTACCGTGGAAAACTCAGGGCAATATTTTCCCTAACAAATTGGGTCTTTTTTTTTTATTCTGTTGGACCCAGTGGTGGAGACCAGAGGCACGAGCTCAACTCGCGCGGCACGCGCTCGTTTCTCCCACCTCGAAACAACTCGGTGATATGCACCCGCACGGTGCTAGTGTATGTCGTTTCGACTCCGTTCCTATCATGTTGACGTGGGTAGAATCGGTGGGGATTATCTCAGGAAAAATCGGGAAGCATTTTTTCACTCATTGTCATTTTAAATTACTCCCCTCCCGGCGTGCACAACACGCGAGAGGAGATTACATGATATATTATATCATACATATGATGTATAGTTATCATCGATTAAACTAAATTGAAAATATTGATATGAGAATAGTTGTGACCTATTTACTCATAACTATTGCCTATTAGAAGAGTTTATTGCTCAAGAGTCAAGACTAACACATATAATATACGTAATTTGTTATTTTTATTACTATTATCACTATTATCACTATTATCACTATTATTACTATGAATGTATGGTATATCATCATGTATGCGTCATGTGATATTTTTCTTCCATACGGATTTCAATTTTCGAAGAAATTAATAGGCAATAAATACTATATACTATTTTGAATAGGCAATGGCCATTTTTAAATAGGTGATTACTATTGACAAATAGACGATAGTTATGGGTATGCGGATAGTTATCGATTATTTTCTAATAAATAGTCATGAGACAATGGGGAATGGTGATTAGTAAATCGGTGATAACTATGTTCAAATAGGCATCTGTCGAAGAATCCATGGCCATGGAAAAAAGTTGTTTATTTGTTGCTAAATAAAAAATTGCCGTTGAAAATTAGGCAATAGTTTGGCAAAGGAAAAAAATAGGTAAGAACTATTTTTAAATAGGCACCCATGCCTACTAAAAACAATAACTATGTGTTTTTTAACCAGAAAACGAAAACAGGAAAACGAAATTTTTTAAATTGGAGTCCCAATTCTATGATAGACAACTATCCACACCTATTTATCCAATTGGTCCTCACCCGCCTATTTATAACATCCAATTCAAATGGCATCCTCACAGAGTCCGCATATATTAATAATGACCCGAACAAAGCGGTCCATTCCATCAGAGACAACAGGAAAACACAGAGCGAGATAAAAAAAAACAAGTGGGGGAGGAAAGGGTGGAGAAAACAAAGTCGAAAAAAATGTAGATAAAAGAGCGCGGGAGAAAGTTACGTACTGGGAGGGTAGAGCACTCATCCCGAGGTATCTAAATCCGTCCCGGTGGTATCCCGTTTTGCATCAGGCTCTCGTCGACTCTCTCCTCTCTTCCCCATCCCGATGTTTTATTTTCCCCAACTGGGGACTCATTCATGAGGAGGTGGAGGCGCACTTCTCGCATATGTGAAAGGGGACAAGACGTGGACAAGAAGAAGCGGCCGGAAATGCTCTCGAGCCAATGTTCATTCACAAGTCAAGAGGTAGGTTGAGGTGGGGGCATTGGGGGGCAAAACAGGGTAGAAGAATAAAAGAGAAAAAAGGCTGTGGTAATGCAGCCGTGTCACTAGCTTTTATTAATCTCGTTGCCCACTGGGGGCCATTGCTGGAGCTCCAAACGAATATTTCGTCGGTTACTTCTCCTCACATGCAAAAGGCAATCCAAAAATCTTCATCACCCGCGCCCATAGTCACGTACAAATCAAGAGAGTCAAGCACTGGCAGGAGAGTATATACCCAGTGACATCGCACCAGCCGTTGCCAAACATAAATCTTCAATCTTTTTTCTTTTTTTTTTCTCGTTTTTTTTTTCTGCAACGAAAATCCTTTTGCTCGTTCATGCTGGAGTACACCCACATGGACACATCCGACTGCCAGTGCAGGGGGAAATTATTCCCCTTGTGGCAGCACTCATTGTTCTTGTGTTTTGCGAACAGGAATAGTAACGCGGAGAATTATTCTCGGTGCAGACTGCGGTGAGAAATGCGTTGGACTCTGTGAGTTTGATTGCAATGAGAAAAATTTGGAATATACATGGAGAGAAATGTGTACGAAAAATTACTGGTCTCGTATTAGTAAACGCGGGATATGGCACTGCACTGGTGAAATAGTATTTTTCACGCCTAGGACGGAAAAAGGAAATCTGACGAATGCGACTTTGTACTCCGAGTCGGAGACGAGGATTATAACGCGCATGAGTTAGAATCACTTTTTTCGCCGTGGCTATGATGCTATTTTATGTCATTGTGGCCGAAATCGCGTTTTTATCCGAGCGAAGCGAGGTATAACACATTTAATTTCACAAGTCATTTGAAATTTATGAAAAATCACTGCCGTTCTCCGGAATATTTACTGCGCAGAGCAACAAAAATTACTGGATTGATCCTCAATTTTCTCCGAAGTTCATTACTTTTTCAGTGACAGAGCTGGGAAATTTTACTGGACTGAACCGTAATATTTAAGGTTAGGTCGCAATGCGCCACGCTTACTGCGCAGTCCGGTAATTTTTCAAGCGGTTCTGGTACGGATTTTTCATACAAATTTCTCTCCGTGTACCGTTTACTCTGACCTTCGGTAATCGTGCGGTGTGCTGAGAATTTCAAAATTCATCGAAAAATTGTACAGATTTTTTTTTAACGAACGGCTCTTTTCGATTTGCTTTTCATTTTTCTATTTCATAAATCTCCATTTTTGTTCTGCCGTGCTATATATATATAACAATCCCTCAAATTCGCTTCCGAGGATTATATAATTTATAATAATACATAATAGTATAAAATAAATAACTATATGATAGGGGAGACCCGGGCAAAATGGAAAATAGATACTTGCGGAAAATCGTTTTTAACTCATTCCCAGTCATTTGTCTTTTTTTCCCGCCAAAAAATGTTGGAAACAGTGTAATGGTGTCTCCGTGTTTTTTACGAATTTAAATCTTGTTTTCTTATTTTTTTAATTTTTCAATCTAACTCAAATCACTCATTTCCTGATTTTTATCCTAAAATTCCTAATATAGGAATTCAACATTTATCAGTCAAGTGTAATAAAATTGATCTATACAATAATTAAATTCCTAAAAAATTGTACGTATCTCACCCAAAAATTTTTTTGTTACTAAAGCAATGACTTAATTCATAAATAATTGTTCAAATGACGCTGGATGCCCCAGAGAATATCTTAAAGCAATCTTTTTACATTTAGACACAATATCATTTACTTGGCATCATAATTTTTTTTCCTCGGTGAAGGGCTTGAGAGTGAATGGAGAATGTGAAGTGTCGGACGGGCTGCTGACTCGTTTCACTTGGGCACGGGTCCTCGTTTAAATGGCTGAGGGGTTAACATTGCCTTTTTTAGGGAAAATCTCGGTCTCAGAATGATCCCAGGATAAGATACAATCTTATATCTCCATTACACTTTTTCCCCTGACATTTTTTTAATCCGCACTTGGGCGCAATTGTGACGCAAGGCGTCTCGCAAAAAAATCATTGGATTCACCTGCACTTCCCATCGATAAAATAATAAATCAACGAGATGATGCGCCTCCTATGCTGATTAGATCGCTCAGAGGGTATCATTAGGCTCATAAATACTGTGATAGATCAGACAGTCGGGTGTGACAGCGGTAACAGGTTTTCTTGTTTGAAAAAATTGTCGTCCGCAATTTTCATGTTTATGGAGAGATATTTTTTACAGAATTGTGTGTGAAAAGTCGGGGAAAATTATTCAGTAAATGGGTATCGAGATGTGTTGTTGAGATATGGTAATTATTTGAGAAATTGTGGGGAAAATTCTGTTAGGATTGAGACGTTCAGAATAGTTTCATTTTCTGATGCGTAATAAATTTATAACATTTTTTCAAATAAAGCTTACGAAATAGTAAATGTCTGGGCGTTATTTATTCATAAACAATTAAATATTTAAGAATATAATTTTCTTTGAACAGCATCAATTTTTTCATATTACTAATAAATTAATTTTCCCTCTTAAACAATATTTTACGTGAAATTAATTTGTTTATATTGAGCATTATAAATCTGTTTGAAAAAAGACAATTTAAGTAACATGACAATAGTATTTCTCATTTTTTATTTATAATAGATTTATTTACATTTTTCAAAATAGAATATGGGGATAATTAAATATTTATTAAACCATAATTTTTATTGAACAACAAGTTGTTGATAAATAATTAGCAATCAATCAATTTCTTCTGGAATAACTGCATTTCTAGACTCGTAATAAAATTGTTAATAAAATATTTAAAATAAATAAAAATGTCGAACAACAAGAAACGAACAATAAAAAAAAGACCATTGGCTTTCAATTAATAAATTCGTTAATAAAAAATGTTAAAAAGAATACGTGACAAAAATATTCTCATTTTTTTATTTATAATACATTTATTGACATTTTTCGAAATAGAACCCGCGAAAATTTGAATATTCAATACCATAATTGTCATTGAACATCAATTTTTTCATAAATAAAATAAAATTGTTTATATGGAAATTAATAAAAATATCCAAAAACAAGAAACGAAGGATAAAAAAAAGATAATTGGCTTGTAATTAACGAATTGATTAATTAAAAATGTATATGAAGACCAAGTCTCGATATTTTGAAGCGGATCATAATGGAAATAATAATTCCACTGATAATAATAATAATCGATGTGTATTTCGCCATATAAATTAAGTCATAAAGACTTACAACCGGCTGCGTTGGAAGAATTACACGCGAATACTTGAGAAACACGCGAGTAAATCATGTAAGAAACCAGAGGGAGAGAAACAAGACCAGAATCTCCTGAAATCGAGGGAATAAAAAAAAAAGCGAGTGAAACTGAAAAATTCCGGCATCTAATTGGATGACTGTTTATTTCCACTTGGAGACAGTGTCACCTCGGTCTCCACGTTTATACAATCGTCAACCGAATTAATTCAATCACGTATAGGTTATACCAGTTTTCCAACAGTTTTTACACCGATTTTCATTTTATTTATGTTCTACTCTCTGACACTGTTGTAGAACTAGAACTGTTGGGAGGAAAGACGTGGGGGCAATTGGACAAAAAGCAGACGGCGCTATTACAGACACATCGATGATAAGTTGAAGAAAACATCAAACATTTACCGAAGGTTCATGTTAATGGATTATCGCATATTTTTGTAATTCGGACCTCGGGGGAATATTATGGAAATTATATTGCGTTGCAATCGTTTTCATTCAGATAATCGACATTCTCTGATAATTCCAGACTGATCTATAATATCTTAAGTGTTTGATTTATGAGAATCTTAGTTAACATTAATTGTTGATATTTTAACGAATCCCCAATTTCCCAATTGCATTCTCTATTTTTTTTTCTCTTTAAACCTCTCCTCTGGATTTGATTCATTTTATTTGAATTTTCATGCACTCATTGATGTCCTATATTTCCTATATTATTCTAGTTTTAAATGAAAGATAATTGTGATAGACCCAGGGTTCGTTGATAGGGATAGATCACTTGTAGATAATTAGAAATGAATATCTCTCAGGGAGAATCAACTCCTTTAGCAATTAAACGATTTATTTAAATAAATGAAATCTTTGTCTGCTCCTGTATGTTGCTTTGAAGTTAAAACAGTGTCTTAAATTCAGGTTCGAAAGGTTGTAGTCTAGATTTAGATCTCAAATCCGCTGTGATTTCAGGTACCGCGTGGCATTGAAATTGTACATAAGCGTTCGAAGATAACGACTGAAATTTGAAGTGTCTTAAGTGTCTTTAAAAATAAAATAAAAATCAGGCACCCGTGGGACACCCGGGAGGTTGAAAAAAAAGAACAGCTTGGGAAGACACTTCATATTAATTGAAGACTTACTTATATTTTAATCATTTTCCAATTGCAATTATCATGTCTTAATATTAATTTTGTTGTCAATTTTTTTAAGCTGTAAAACACTCAACGTCTTAAATTCAGGTCCATGTCATTTTAGCGAAAATTAGTGTCTTCAAGTCGTTTTAATTTCCGACATCCAGCAAGTCCTGAATTATCTACCCACTTCGAAACACAGTGCCTGAAATTTGAGTCTTAAAAATCAGGTACCCCGTGCCTGAATAAAAATTGACGTCATCTCTGAATTTCTATAATACCACGAAATCCGTCGAAGTTAAAATCCCACGAACCGACGTCTTAAATTCAGGTCCACAAATACTCCCCCCAAAAATCTCTCAATTCACCTATTTTTGTATCAACACCTAACCAAAACGCATCTCCATCTATCAAATTCACCGCGAAAATTCCTCATTCAATCCAAATATTATTTCGCCTCCGTGTGTATTGAGGCCTCGAAGGCCGTTGAAATCGACCGACACTCAAACACATCAAATTACATTCTGGACAAATCCTATTCCCTCGAAATAACACGTCCACTGGAAGCAGGTGCGCATGGAGCCATCTACCATATTTTAAATGTTGCCCAATTTTCAGTGTTTATTTTCACTCGAATATTAATTTCGATAAAGAGCATCACAAAGAGGGGTTTCAAAATTGTAAAGATAGAGTCTGGAAGACTCGTTGGGCGAGTGGGTGGTTGGGTGAAATGGAAAGGGGGTCGTGAGGGGGAGTGGAGGGGGGAGGGGGGCACAAGGAAGGTTTACGGAAGACATGAAAGGGATGCGCAGAGTCGCCATTCTCGTCCGTTTCTCTTAACTCTGACAGTATATCAAAGGGGGGGAATAGGGTGGAAAAGGGGGTGGTGGGGGCGAAGGGGTTGGATGGGGGCGGGTGGTGGTTTCCAACACAGTATTCCTGCACTTTGTGTATGTACCAGAGACAAGGTAGCGCATAAACTAGGTGGATAGACAGTACCCGGTGCTCTCTCATTTTCTCATTTCTGTAATATAGGTATAGAAAATCCTTGGCTGCTCTCTTTATAGTCTGTAGGAACAGTCGGCACCGACTGACGTCAAAAGCACCTGGAGAAAAAGAAAAATCTATCGTGTGCCAACACACGCGTAATTCCATGTATTCTCGGGATGTGGAAATTCTACTGGATAAAATTGAGTGTCATTAATATCAGTTGGCATTATGGAATTAAAAAACGGGGGGGAATTTTTATGGTACATTGGCCGTTAGCATCATTTGTTAGGGTGTATTTTTGCATTGGCAGAGATTCAATGATATTTTTGGGGGGAGGGGATTTAGGGTGAGGTAGGGGGGGATTGTTGTCATGGAGGATTGGAAAACTTGGAGTTAAGATGAGATAAATCGAGGGATGCCGCTTCTTTGGAGACTGGGACTAGACCAAGAGTTTACATCGAATCTTAAAGAATTTTCGTTAAGAATTTTGCGCAAGTCATGTCTCGTTCTGGTCTCGTGTGAAGTCTTAGTGGGGCTGTTTGAAATCTGGAACGGTCGATTTCATGGGGATTTTGGGTGAGATGAGTGTCTTGAGGCGTTTGCGCATGGAATATTGAGGTACGTATACCTGCGCGTAACCAGTTGTTCCGCGAGGGCACAGAGGCCCGGAGCACCAGCCAGTTGGAGGAGAACAGGGGTGTGGGCGGAGGAGAGGCCGATAACAATGAGCATTGTGATTTGCGCGGGAGGTGGCTTGAAGCCTTATTGGTTGGGCGGACGGTTATTCATCCTCCCACCCTTGGGCGGTAACTATTGGATCCGGCGGTTGTGAAGCGCAAGCGGGGGTTGCCCCGCGTTTAGTCGTCACCGTCCTGCTTATATGAGACAATAGGTACACAATGCGCAGTCACCAATTGATTTATTTATTTGTTTTAATCTTTATTTTACATCGCCTCGGCCCGGTTAGGGTATAAACAATGATTGATCAACGATTGACTTTAAAGATGGTTAGGTCTCACCCTATACCGCCCCGACCGAGACTTGAACTCGCAATCTGTCGCATGTGAGGCAACAATCTTATCCACTGAGCCAATTCATCGGGGGTTGTGGTTAGAGGAATAATCACGATTGATCAAGATTTAAAGATGGTTAGATCTCACCATCCGCCCCGGTTGAGACTTGAACTCGCAATCTGTCATATATGAGACAATGAACTTATCCACTGCGCCAAGTCATCGCCGGTTGTGAGTGGAATGGATTACATCGGACAATAGGTGCACGGTGCGCAGTCATCATTTGATTCATTTATTTATTTTGTTTATGGTTATTTTACATCGTCTTGACCCGTCTGGGGAATAATCACGATTGATCAAGACTTTAAAAATGGTTAGATCTCACTATCCGCCCGGCCGAGACTTGAACTCACAACCTGTCGCATGTGAGGCAACGAACTTATCTACTTCCCCAAACCACAGGGGGTCACCAATAGAATGGATTTGACCGAGATTCAATCATGCCATAAATCCATTTCATGTTTCTAATATTCAATTTCTCTTCCAATCTTTTACATTTTTTTTTACGATTATGCCGTTTCGAGCCGAAAAGAAAAACAAAGTCAATCCGAAAAAGGTAAACGAAAGACTATTTACCCCGACATCGCAACAAAACCAATAAGTCCACGACAAAAATTTTCATATTTTCCTGCAAACAATGCCAAATAAACAAACGAATGGAACGCGTTCCCCTAAATTCCTCCCTGCCCACTACAATTCGACAGAATTCCCTCCGCGCATTACCCCCTCCCTCTCGTGGGAAAAATCCCAACAATCCGGAAGAGAACACATGAATTAAAAAAGAAAAACGAAAGAATAAAAAATGCCAATGGCTTGGTGCAAAAAGCTCACTAGAAAAATCGAGAATCACTAGTATCTTGACTATAGGTTGCCCCCGGCAATAAAGAAACAAGAGGGGCACCAGGGGTGGGGATAGACTACACACATACGGCGTGGGTGCTGGGCAAAAGTAGGCGGTAACTGCGGTGTTGCGCGCGGAGAAGGGCGTGGTAAACGTTCGGCGCGGCAGTTTTCTCGTGCCGTTGTCAGTCGGTTGTCGCTAGTCGGCTTTTGTCCGGGTAGAGGGACCCCTCTAGAGTGAGTGAGAACTTGACTGGCACGAGTAAAAGGAGGTGGTGAGGAGGGAGCTGTGCGGGGTTGGTGGGGGGGAGGGTTGGGGGGGGGGAGAGTACAGAAGTCCTATTGTTGGGTGGGGATAAAACGGAGAAGTCGCGTGGCTGTTGGGGACTCGTCCCCGGAGTTGTTCGTACTTATGGTGGAGTAACAAGGACAAAATATATTGGTTATGAACGGGGGTGTGCGGCGCCCGACGATGTGCGCCGGTGAGAGCCAGCGCCCGCGCCTAAACTCTCACCGTCCCGCGGACCCTCGGCCGCCTTCAGTCAGTCGACGCTCCGCACGCCGTCATTATTTCTCCGTCTCCGGTATATCCGAGTTTTTCCGCGTTTAGCTCGGTATCACATAAACGTTTGCATTCTTCACAACGGACCTATTGTTGCTTGTGGATTGTCCACGTGCCGCATCCGGAGGACAAAAAAAAAAGAACGCGTTTGACGTGTTGACGAGTTAGTGCGTCCCAACAGGTATTTGTGCGGTCCGGCCTGGAGGCATCCTCCCCTTACCCACCCCCCCTATCCACCACCCCCGCCCCCACTATTCCGCACTCATGCAGTTGGTGGACAAGTGAATTATTGTATTGTCGTGGTGACAGCACGATTATTCGGAATTAAGGCGTCCAGGTTTTTGTCGATAATCGGTGGACTGGTGAATGACGCATATCAAATCATTGGGATAAACTGAGTGACGGTATCTGTGTTGAATTTGGTGTGAGGTGTGCTGATTTTTTTTTTTTTTTTTTCGGTTTTTTGGGGGTAATTGGGGTTTAGTGATTTGAGATTTTAATGAGCACGGCCGCTTCTGCGGCGGGCAGGATGATATGAGCACGATTGGCAGGTGAGTCTGTGAAGTAATCGAGTAGAAAGAGTTGGTACTGGTTATCGGATTGAAATCGATCGATATCGAGTGATTGTGGGGGATAATTACATGGATTGGTGCGTCATTTGTTGGGGGAGGGAGCGATGATGTGGTTGGGGGGAGTTTTTTTTGAGCGGTCCGAGGGGCGAAGGGATTGACCCACTGACCCGAGTCTTTTCTACCCTTTCGTGGTATCTCGTTTTATTAATAATTCAGTGGAGGGGCGCGGTGAAAAATTGAGGGATAAATCGCGGTGTCGCCGGGTGAAATTATGTTTTCATTGTTTTCGGAGGGAAAACTTGATGATCTCTTTTAACTCCGGGATTGCAGGGCAAGTCAGTAATAAAGTTATTCTTCTCAACGGACAATATTCTCGAAGAGAAAAAAGTGGAATTTCCAATTTTACAAATTATGCAGTGAATTTTTTATTCGATCTTGTTGATTTTCACGCCGAAAAATTCATCCGTAATCATTGAAAAATGCAGAACCACTGATTATGTAGATTTTGCAAGGAATTATATTCCAATGACAAGATTTAAAATTGATGAGAGGAAGAACGCAGGATTTAGGGTGATTCCCGGATTTAATTTTCACACGTAATTAATCAATTAATAAAAAGATTCCTCCAGACGGAAAATATGTTTCGGGTTGTGACCAAGTTTCGCCGAAGTACTTCCGGTACTTTTGGATATCCAATTTTGCGAATGACTTTCCCAAATTTTCTCCAATTTCTGTGGATTTTCTTCTAGAAAAATTCACACAAAATCCTCAAAAAATATCTTCTGTTTTTTCTGAAAAAAAGATTCATATAGATTAATTCCGTGATATCCTTCCCTGATTTCATTTCTATGATTAATCGATTGCTAGATTTTTCCTTCCGAAATTTTTCCAAAACGCAATTTTGAAATTTCCAAAAGATTTTTCATTCAAAAAGACTCACCGAAAGGTATCGCAAAATGCCGGCCTTCCTCTCATTCTTCCAGACAAATTGATTATATAAATTTTCTATCTAATTTCATCTTCCGTTTCCACCTCCACAACTCATCAATCAATTAATATAATTATTCCTCCAAGGGCATAAAATTCTCGAAATTTCGGCAAAACGTACCCTGAAAGTTACCAAAACCTATTTCCCCTACAAAATTCCCCAGAAATTTAAAAACCGTCGTTCTTCCCGTCATTTTTCCAGAAAATTTGATTATCTGGATTTATTAGAGAGAATTACATTCCACTGACCAGATTTCCATAAAACCCAGTGAAAGTTGAAGACAAATTGATAAATGCCAGCGATGATCGTTGAATCCAAGGAATCCGGCCTCCTCTCCGGATTTTTGTGCCCATTATTTATTATCAAAAATTCGGTAATCCACAGCGGATATGATTCACCTCGAGGTGCAGATGACGATACAATGATCGTATTCACGAGAAATGCGGCAAATTTTGGAGTACGAACCGACGGTATTGGTCTCCGGGATGAAACGATTACGCGTCTGACACTGTTTCAGCGTTTGTTTTAAGGCTGAGAGGGGAAGAGTGACTGTTGTTTTAAAATAGTCGGGATAAATCGTAAAAAAGAATAATGACCGGAGACTGAGGAGGAGAATGACAGAGGCTGCAACCCTCGGGCTTTTGATACGTGCGACCTACTCTTTCTTCATTAAAAATGAAATTGTTTGTCTCCGTTGGTTATTTTATTCTTGGGTTTATATATATATTTATTTTTATTTTTTACCCTCTGTTTCGGGTTTGAGAATGTGGGGAAGCCAGTCGTTAAATTCCGACGAGTGGTTCGATCGTATAAATCGCCGGTGGGATACGAAGTGCTCTGGAGATTGATAACTCGCGCCACATGTTTTGTAAATCTTTGGGGTGACGCAACTTCGTGCGGGGGTGATTCCATTTTGCATGTTTTTTTTCTTTTATATTTGGTTTCGGAATTTTTTTTGGATTGTGCATTGTTTTTGGGATTTACACCGCGAAGAACTCGTCGGAGGATTTTTTACGAAAAATCTAGTTACGAATTCAGGGGCGAGAGTACGATTGGGGCATTTTTTTTAGGCCAGTTTTCAGCTGATAGCTAGGAATTGGAGGGATATAGCGGATTTTGCGTAAGAACATTTTTTAAAGAGAATAATTTCAGCTACAAAAAAGGTATCTATGAAAATATTAGTATTTTCTTTCGGTTTTGAGAAATCGGCTAAAAACTTTCCGCGAAATAAATGCACTTGTCAGAGTTTACCATTTTGCAACAGATTTTAAAAACGGAATTTTATATTGTATTTTTTAATGGAAAATTCAGTTTTTTTAGGCGTTTCGTGACAGGGAATTCGGAAATTTAAATTGTTGTAATGTGTCTGATGAATTGATAAGGAAAAATAGAATACTGAGAACTTATAATTTCAAATTATCGAATTTATTGGTTGAAAGATGTTTTGGCGATTATAAATAGGCACGAATTAATTATAATTACTGAGAAATTACTTGCGGATGATTGATGTTTCAAAAATATGAAAATAAAAAAAAATGATCCAATAAACAAAAAATAATTCAATAAAACAAATAATCCCTCGAGTTTTAGAATCTAAAATCAAATTTGTTGTTTTAAAAATGAAAAAAAAAATTGATATTTATTTAAATCTTCCAGAACACAAATGCAATAGATTTTTCATCTTCAAAGAAAATTCCGATTTTCCCCAATTACAACCGCAGTTTTTCCACTTGTATTATTTGTTTTTAATAATATTTCCGGACAATCTCAAACTAAAAATGATTAAATAAATTTTTGCTAAACATTCACGAAAAATTCCGGACATCGCCGTAACTCCGAACCGAAATACGATATTCTCCGGAGCCATTACAAATTCCCCCGTAGCGACAAATAATTTTGGCGGGAATATTCAAAAAAAAAAATTAGAATATCCCCACATGAATTGTCTGTAATCTCGATTGATTAAAAAATATTTATAAAATCGTCTAATGTTCGCAGAACGCCTTATTTCCATCGACAAGAGCAGCTCTAATCGCAAAATTTCACCTCATGTGTGAATAACGATAATTATCCGTCCCTCAATAGGAAATAATTTCGTCTCAAAATTCACGGATAATTACCCTTTGTCCCGTGTAGATTTCGTGGTCCGTGGATGAATAATAGTGGCAGTAAAGCTGTTCGGCAGCCACCATGTGCAACATCAAGTGACTCAAACACACTAAAAACTAACAGTGTGTTGCATACAACGTCAGAGCAAATCATCGTTTCTCTCATTATGCCAGAGAATACGTTTCCGTCGGTCCCTATTCCTCGCTCGTAAATACACCGACCTGTCACTTTTAAATAATTCAATTGTACATCAAGATGAAAAAAAAAAGAAGCAAAATGAAAACAAAAATCATTGTATTACCACTTGACTAAAAAATCCATTCTTTGTCAGTCTCCATGATAGCACAAGACTGATTTGAAAATTACAACAGGGACAAGGCGAGGATTGCTTGACATTATTCTTTTGACAGGAAGCAATCAAACAACAATGACATCGTCTATGTTTGAAGTTACATAAACTACTTTGTGCAATTGTACAATAACATGCGCCATTGTTTCTCAATTTACTTCTCTGGGTATACGTGTATGTATTAGTTCACGTATTGTTTGGATCCGAAAGTCATTAATTTATTGAGAGATTGATTATTCGTCAGTCGTTAAATAACTCTCTATGATTTTCACCTTCAATTATCGATATCTCGCGACTCAACGACGCAATTCCGATGAGGGAGAAGTCGTTTTAAAAGCGGGAAAAAATACTTGAAAATGAAGTTTGAATCGGGAATTTCGACTCAGCCGTTCTTCAGATATCTCCAATGAAATGCGACGTTTCTGCTACTGCGTCCGGAAAAATCGATTCCCATTCTCGTAAATACTGAAATAAACATACTATCTGCGTTATCAATTTTTATTGTTTTATTTGACTCGCGGAGTGGAACGATTAGACGTAATTTTTATTGAACTATCATTTCTGAAATAATAAAATTTTGACCCCAGTCTCTCGACGCACAACACAGACGATTTTTTACAGTTCATTGAATCCATAAACTCGTTACCGAGTTTATCCTCAGAGAATAGTTAACTCTGACGTCTCCCAATGGTTTTAATTCACCGATAATAAAAATAACCGATCAAGTGCATCGTTTTATCTAATTACATGACTGCCAATGAATCAACTGTAATTTATTCAATTCAGATTTGCGGGTGGAAAAAGAGATAATAAGACGATCAAGTCAATGAAATTGAAAAAACACCGGGTATACTGTCGCTAACGTGATAAAGACAGTCACTATTCACCTATAAATTTTGCATAATAGGGTATTTTGCCGGGATAAGTTGAGAATATTATCCGTATTAAGAGACGAGAGTAAAAAATGGAGGGGAAAAAAAAAATAAAGAGATCGTGGACGTTTGACCCTGAATCATTTTATTCTATTGAAGCACCCGGAGGTATTGCTGAGGCACGATGAAAAAATGTTTTATTCTCAGGGACTAATCCCTCGTTTACAATTTTCCACCGATCGAACAATTTTCCGCGAATTTTCACTGTCAAAATTCTGAAAATCGCAAAGAATTAATCAATTTTTTTTAATATTTGCATTGATTTCCATGTCATTTTTCGCGTAAGTCCAGGAACAGCTCCTCACACTGTTGAGGATAATTATATTTTCAATTGAAAGGCAATTAAAGCGGAGAAATCAGCAGCGAGGCGATAAAACGGTTCACGTCGATTTTCGCTGTTCACCGGTTTTCCGTAAATATCTCAGAGGCTAAGGCAGATATTGAAAAATCTGTTAAAACCATTTTTGTACAGCTAATCAAGAGCTACAATAAAGGTTTTAACAAAAATGTTGCTATCTGCCTTGCATTCAGAAATATTCCCCAAATAAATCACCACTGAAACAATAAAATGATTGAAGTCGATCGAATGTCGCTTCGTTTTTAAATAATATCTCAGAATCAACAGCAGATACAAAAATATCCATCATAACCTTTTTTCTGGAGCTACTCAAAATCTACAAAAGTAGTTTCTACAAAAATCCCGCCATCTCCCTCAGATTCTGAGATAACCGCAATTATCCGGCAATATTTCGTACCCAAATTTCACGGAGGCGCTTTGTTCTCGACTTATTCTCTGGAACGCACGTGGATGCCCCGAAAGTGCTCCTCTATCTGCCTCCAACACTCGTTTGAATAAAAAAAAGGTCAGAAAAATAGAAACAAGAGAGAGAGAAAAGTGAAAAAAAATGTACCAATGAAGGCACATGGTTCTGGTTCACTTTAACGCGTTCCAGATGCCGAGGGCTTTTGTTCCATTCTGAAACTCTTGTGTTTCAAACGTCTTGGAGAATATCGAAAATAAAGAAGCCCTAGGAGATGGTGAAAAACATCTTTAGACAAAGGCATTTCTGTCAAGTGGGTATTTTCACGGGAATGAAGTATTGGTGAATACGACACGACCGGACAATTATGTACGAGTAGTTCTGAGAGACCGAGAAAAGGAAGACGCCGACGTATATTGTGTACAGACGAGACTAGCCAAAGCAATTTGACACTGAACACATGGCCTTCCACTTCTTCTTAAAGCCACACTTGGACCAGAAGGCCCTCGCTTCCCTTTTTCCTGCCGTCTCCACCGCTTTTCGAATATATTCAAATAATCAGCGGCAATCATCCCCACACGGAGAGAAATATTCACTTATAATACCACGAGAACATCGAAATCATCGAATATTTCCCGATTGGCAGTGGTTTTTCTGCCTAGAAGGAAATTTCCGATTTTTTTCGAAGCTCCAGTCGCATTCGGGTGATTATTTATTTCGGTCAAATTTTTTTTTCAGCAAATTGAATTGCATCATGAGACGAAGTGTATATTTTAAAAATCAGAAGAGATATTTCAACTTGGAAATTAGATTTGGAGAGATGAGAAAAGATGTTGCACTCGATTAATAAGAATTAATTAATTAATTCAATCTGGCAATTTCCATCAGCGGTTAACACGATCGAACAGTTTTTTGTTTCATATATTTAAGCAAGAGACAGGGTATTCGAAAAATTATCAGTATAATACCGAGTAGCTTCGTCGAATCGCGCAATTCTATCGGCTGAAATGTGGGCGGAAGAAAAAGGTAATAAAAATTACGGAACAATTGACTTCATCCAGAAAAATGAAACAGTTTCCGGTAGTTTTAGAGGAATCGCAGAAAAATAAATCTAAACTGTTGCAATTTCTGCAATTTCAAATTTTTATGAACAATTTTTATGAAGCTAGTGTGTTATTTGTACCTTCTGTCCGTGGAATGGTAATTTTTACGTAACAGATCGAAAAAAACATGACTGAAAATCAAAATCTCAAAATTAAATAAGTTCTGAATTCAAATTAACCGCCTAAAACAACTGTGAACGGAATAATGCGGAATTATTGCGAATGACCTTCGAGATATCGATTAACCTGTCTTTTTTAGAAAATAATTTTTAATGGATTCTCGTCACTGTATATCCTCCAATTTTTAATTCATCTCGTAATTTTTCTTCTCGTAATTTTCAATTAAACAAAGTCCCCTTATAATAATTCTCATGTGCCCCTCAATTGGTGTCAGTAATGGGATTCCCCTCGTTGATTGATTCACAAATAATCAATTACTTCTATTAAATATCAGGTGCCTCTTAAGGTCACGTGACTGGGATTCGATTGAGCGATTGAAATTCTTGTGAATATTTAATGGGTTTTGAATATTTTTGTCAGAGTCCATTAGCGACTCGACTTGCACCTCGTTGGAGGTTATGATGAACGAGAGGTGATTTGAATTTTGGTCTCCCGAGTAATTTTTTTAGCCGGGGGAATAAAATGATGCATCGACTTTGGTCACGCTTACTTGTGCACGATTACAAGATATGAATTCCGATGTAGTGCCTTCTCAGGTAATTGAGGGCAATGATTAAGCGATGTGATTTCCCGGGGTGTGAATTAATACCGCTGGAGAATTTTTATTAATCGACTGGCTCGTTAGTAATCGTTGATACATTTATTCGGCTGAATTTGACTATGAAAAGTTGTTTGGACGTTCCGGACTATTGAGCATTAATCGTAATAGTATGTCTTGTAATAAATTGGCGCGAGTTGTTATATTATTGTAATGATATGGGACAGATAATTAATGAGAGATTATTGAGGTGGAGAGAGTGATGAACGGAATTCAGTAGTTGAGAGGCTAATCGAGATGCGACTAAACCACATTAGCCGAGGATTTATCGAATATCTCGGTGGGAAGAGGTTGAGAGATATTAATCTGTGTGGAATGATGGGTTATAAGTTGAATCGGGTCAGTGTCTCGGCAATAGTCAATCACCGTTGGCATATGTTATGAGGTTAGAAACGATATTGTTTCTAGGGTGAAGCTAGATCGGCTAGATGAGCCCCAGATAGCGAGATTCACCCCATTTCCACCACCTGCTAGATCAGCTGAATTAGAGACACTTGATGATGATCATTGCACCAGTGATCGCACCACCCTAAGACTTGACCGCCATTCTCGAGTATCTTAATTTAGGACACCATAAATTACTTCAATTCGGATACAACGATATTGTCGAATTGTAGCCAGAAGTGTCTTAATTCAAGACGCTACACCCCAAAAATACTGTTTCAAAGTCGACGTCGGCTTGAGTCTAGTCGATTATCAACTTGATTCAAGTCGAGGGACTCCAACTTTTCGCACTGATATAAGTCGAAGCATGATTCATCTCCAGAAGGAACCTGTCAAGTCAACAAATCAACTTGAATGAAGTTGAAAATGCCAATTGATTCAGAACTTTTTTGGATTTAGTTTCCGTAATGGAGCTGTCATATTAATTTATCCAGATTATCATAATCTCCTCGATTGACAGTCGATGATCACTGAGTAATAAATATTTCTAAAATCTACAACTGGAGGAAATTGAAAGATCAAAGCTAAGTGAATCGTAACCTAATTGTAACGATACTAGACAGATAATTAATTCGAAAGCAGTCGTATACAGAGTGAATGGAATTCATTCCATTACTTATCGAATATCTCGAAGGCAGGGAATTGAGATATTATCTACAGATAATTCTGTTTTACAACTCAAACGGGGTCAATGTCTCAGAAATAGAAGATAACCTCGAAACCAACACTTTTAACTGTCGAGTCAACGCCATGTTTTACCAAACACATTTTCAATTCCTGGTCATCACATCCTTTGTCTCGTCATATTGAAAATCATGAGGGAAAAAACATCGGCTTGTCATCTCGCCTCGCCATCTGTCGAGCTGCCAACGGCCAAGAATTCTGGCATGTAAACTCCGTGAAACCTGATATGCAACTTCTCGTCCTGGCCCCGAGTCATTCATCAGTCTCTGTCTTCCTGGGGGTTGTTTCATTTCCTCCTCCACTTTCCAGAGAGAACTCAATAAATCCGAGCGCAAGTGTCACCACCTCGTATTATTATCAATTTGTCGAGGTGAAAAGCCCAATTCACGCAGAAAAAATTGTCCTGAATCAAGTTGAATCAATGTTTTCAATTAAGTCTGACCCAATAATTACGAAAGTCCAATCTGATTCGTAGGCATTCACACCGATACATCGGTCTGATTTAAATCGATTTTTTCGTTTCGATTCTAGTTCATTTTGATTCATATTGAATCATTTGTTTAATCCAAATTCAATTTTTCAAGTCTGAGTCAAGTGAATCATCGAATAAAATGGAAAATAGATGAAATGATGGAAAGCGCGTCAAGTGAAGTTGAAATCAAGTTTTTGATTTAATATATTTGTATATTTTTCAATCAGTCGACTTGAATCAAGTACAAAATGGACTTGAATCATTACTTTTTCTAGGTTATAACCGACAAACGAGGAATAATAATCATAACTCCTGCAGGTCAATGCAGGTCCTGCAGGTCAAAAATATATTAATATATCAGGTATTGATATATTAATATATCTTTCCCTCATGAGACTTGAATCAAGTTCAAAATGGATTCGGATCAGTACTTGATTCTTCATTTCAACCGAAAAATATAAAATAATGGCCAAAACCCAATCAAGTCAAGTTGAAGTCAAGTCATTGACTCAATATATTGATATATTGATATATTCTTCCGCCATTGAACTTGAATCAAATTCAAAATGAATTCGAATCAGCACTTAATTCTTCATTTCAACCGAAAAATAGTAAATAATGGCCAAAACTTAATTAAGTCAAGTTGAAGTCAAGTTCTTGAGTCGATATATTGATATATTCATATATTCTTCCCTCATTGAACTTGAATCAAGTTCAAAATGGATTCGAATCAGTACTTCCCTCTTCATTTCAACCGAAAAATCGTAAATAATGACCAAAACTTGATGAACTTGACTCAAGTTCTTGAGTCGATATATTGATCCATTTATATATTTCTCACTCATTCGACTTGAATCAAGTACAAAATGGCCTAGAATCGGTCCTTTTTTTGGTTACAACTGAAAAATAGGAAATAATAACCGAGAGTGGATGAAACCGTCAAGTCCGCGAGAGGTGTTAGCCAGACAGTGGGGTTTTGTGGGGTGGGTGTGGTCCGTGTTACTGGCTTCATACATAAACAAGAGATCGGCCGAGGCGGCATCAAAAGAAGTGACTCTACCCGGGACTCCATTATGTAGAGCATATCCCACGCCACCTCCTATGAAGAATACTAACGATATGGCTTTCTCTGAGCGACAGTAGCGCTTGTGCATCCCGCGTTTCCGTCTTTTCCACTTGTTATTTTACCCTCGCTTGGGGGGAAAAAAGGGCCACATCTCAAAAAAAAAAAAAAAATACCAAGATTAAATCCGGGGGAGGGGCAGAGGCTCAGAGAAAAATATCACAGCTTTTTTTCTCACAGGCTGAGATTGTGGGAGAGTCTTGTGACGGAAGTCAAGGAATCGTTTACCACTTGAGCTCCAGCAGATGCCCCCTGGTCCCCCAAAAAACATATCGCCATTGTGCTAGGAATAGAAAGCGAGAGTCTCGGGGATTTCTGTTATACATGTCTCGAAATTCGGAGAAAACATTGGAAAAACAATGATCTTAAATTAGCATCGGTAAATTCCAATTCCGCTGAGATAAAAAACGGTTTTAGTTTTGGAGATTTCAGTCTAAAATTTTTATACTGACGAAAATTATAAATCGTTGGGTCCTATATATTAACAATTTTATAATTAAAAGATAAAAATATTTGGAGCTCAAAAATTCGAAGTATTATGAAAAAATTTGAGGAGCCTGGGAGTTTTAATTCAATTATTATTTAAAAATTTGTAATCGGGTGAATGTACTCTAGGTGTGAATGACTTAATTAATAAATCGACTGCAGGCAGAATAAAATATCTGAGGCACTGGAAATTTTTCTCTTTGTGAATTCTTCATTTATATCCGGAAATGAATGAACTAATGAACTCATTAATCTTCAATTAATTGGAAATCCTGACTAATTGAGCATGAAACATTCACATTTTTATTGATATTTTTAATGAAACTTGAAACGTTATTTCACTTCTCACTAAATTGAATTTAATGGCTGCTGTAATTATTGAACAGTAATTACAAAATAATCATCAACAGGCCATGAAATTTAATTTTTTTCACGATTCAAATGCTCTCAAAACACGTAAATTATTTTTCCATCATAATAATTTTTCAATCATGTCTCATAAAATGAATAAATTTGTTCTTTTCAAATAATTATTCATCGTTGAGTTCCATGAATGTTATAAATTAATTTTCTCTCATTTTCCATTTTCAATAGCTGTCATGAATGAAAGATTTGTATTATTTATTAATTTGTGCATTCATGATGCATCTGCACTGAAACATAAACGATTTCACAGTTTCTCTCGACTTTTTTTTCCACTTGAAAGAGGAAAAACCCGAATTTTCCATTCTCATTACATTCTCTCATTATTTTTCTCTCATTTATTTGAAATCAATGGAGAGGGCAGGACAATAGGTCATTCACTTATTTGAATTGTTGTAGTGGCGATTAAAATTAAGATTGTTAAATATCTTTCTAGTCCATCTCTCTATCAGTAAGAAAAAAAAACGGCTTGATTTTTCCTCTAAGTGGTAGGTGAATTTTTCCCGATTTTTTTTTTTCCCCACTATATACCAAATTTTTCTAGAATTTAATATCTTTATTTATTATTTTCCTCTATAAAGAATTCCCCAATCACAATAAAAAAATGAACGATTTTAGTTTTTAGAGACTGTTAAAAAAAAAGAAAGTAAGACAACAACAGTATAATTGAAAGAAAAAATTATTAAATTATTAACCTCGCAAAAAAAAACTGGAACACTTTTAGATTGTCTCCAAAATTTTTTAATGAGAAAAAAAGAAATGACAGAAAATGACTTTCCGCAAGTGAAAAACGCTTTTCCGCAAGTGTCCCATTTTGCCCGAGTCTCCCCAATTTATTTTTATAAAAAATTGAAAATGAACAATAGCACAATTTTTAATTATCGTCCATACGACCACAACCTACCCTATAATATTTTCCAATCCAATACGATCTCTTCAATATAGAAGAATATAACGACCAGTGATGACGGATGTTTCTTGATTATTAATCTAATGAATTTGTCCCAGTGTAATTACTTTGATGTAATTAAATCCCCAGCTCAAAACTTGAAGTGAAGAATAATTCTGGCGTTGGGGCATTACCTGCAGATACATTGTCATTTGATCATGAAACTCATAAAATAACAAGGGGCGGGTTGGAATTGACGTCAGAGACGCGAAACGTGGCACAAAGTAAGTGCCAGTCGGTGTGTTGCAGGCCTCAAGTGGATCACAATGCAGAGGAACATAAATTTACTGGTGGAATAAACAAAGACGAGTGTCGATGGCTCAGCTGATTCCTCCCTTTGTCTCGAGACAATGAGTGATTCTCAAGCCGCAAACTAAATTTGAGAATCAACAATATCAATTTCGGAATTTAATTGGAATGATTCTAGATTTATTTCTCAGTCTTCGGTTTGTAGGAGACTAAATATTTAACGATTATTTAATTAATTAATCCGATCTTCCATTTATTGTTAACAATTAAACTTTGGTTTAAAGACTCGATATAATATAAGGTGGGTTGATTGTGGTAAATTTAATGTTGCTTGCTCGAGAGTTCGTCTCCAAGTGTCCTCGGTTACCAAATCGTCCAGGGTGTCAGGTCTACCCATTAGACAAGGCCCTTTGTCTATGGAGTTGGTCCACGTGTTGGGCTGTTTCGTATAAACAGCCTAAATGTTTCCATTATTCCCTCTGATCTGTCACAACAGGTCTCTTATTCGTTTTAACGTCGAAAATATTTCCAACAGGTTTCAGGGATATTGGATATTGAGACACCTTCTGAGGCCCTCAATTTGGGACGGGATCACAGAGAAAAAAAAAATTACGTAATTATAAAGCGGGGAAATTTGGTATTGAACCGGAGGCCAGGGAAAATAGGAGGGCTGATGGGAAGAGGCGAGGGGTTTGACACCCTCTAGTGACGTCGGGCCCAAAACAAGGACCCCAGTGACCGGACAGACTCGGACACGGACACTATTGTCGCGTGATTTCAGAGCTTGTATTTTATTGTATCTTATTCGATTTATTCTAACTAAATATAAAAACTCCAAATAAAAAGTATTCACTACAATTAATCACGTGATTGTAATGACTGTAATCATGCGCACATTAAAAATCGTGTATTAAATGAATTAAATTATTATTAAGACGTGAAGTGGGGCTGATGTCCCATATTTGAGTCATCGTGGGATAAACGTCTTAATTTGATCCGCCATTGCATTCAGACTGAAAAAAATTGGCAAAACTGAGTAACACCCCAAAATAATAACGTAATCCGGATTAATCGTTGGGTGATAACGCAGGGCCTTTAATATACAGCCATAACATTTCTTTCAACGATACTTTATCTCAGTGCGAGTAAATGTAACCGGGATGTTCGACCTTTACTCGATGAATGTACAGAGAGACGCGCGTCTCTTTACATTCATTTCAAATCCGTTACGCCCCGCGTGTACACAATGCCATTTCATGTTCTACAATTCACTACATTCATATTTCGATAAGAGTAACAATATCAAATACACGCATATTGCCAGAGAGTCCCAATAATTTAGCATTGAAAAAAAATTTTTTTTTTCAACTCACAGAGACACGCAGGCATAAATACTCGAGCCAGATTGCGTGATACGGACAATGTTTCTTATTCTCGAGATACTCGAGCCGTTCTCTCCTCTGGCTATCGTTTTTTTTTTTTTGCCCCCTTTTTTTGGTGTTTGATTTGAGTTTTTTTTCCCCTCAACTGCTCCGCTGATCTGACAGAGAGAAGCGTTTTGCTGTGAGAGAGATATGAGAAGGGGGATTTCTCAACAAAACGCCGTTGTTCTCGGTCTCGTCAATGAATAAGCCAACACCGAATGAATGGAGATTACTAGTCCAGACGGGGGTGGAGGAGAGAAGCGTAACTTTATCGTATTCGCTGTGTACGCGTCCTAATGTTACAAAATGCCGATTATTTGTGGGAATAGTCCACGAAGAGGATTTATTCTCTCACTGACCTGGTGAAAATTCAATAATATCAGTAAAATTTGTGTAATGAGACGGGACAGATAATTAATGGGTGCATGAAGGTGGAGAGAGTGATGGAGGGAATTCAGTGGTTGAGAGGCTAATCGAGATGCGTCTAAAACACATTAGCCGAGGATTTATCGAATATCTCGGTGGGAAGAGGTTGAGAGATATTAATCTGTGGGGAATGATGGGTTATAAGTTGAATCGGGTCAGTGTCTCGGCAATAGTCAATCACCGTTGGCATATGTTATGAGGTTAGAAACGATATTGTTTCTAGGGTGAAGCTAGATCGGCTAGATGAGCCCCAGATAGCGAGATTCACCCCATTTCCACCACCTGCTAGATCAGCTGAATTAGAGACACTTGATGATGATCATTGCACCAGTGATCGCACCACCCTAAGACTTGACCGCCATTCTCGAGTATCTTAATTTAGAACACCATAAATTACTTCAATTCGGATACAACGATATTGTCGAATTGTAGCCAGAAGTGTCTTAATTCAAGACGCTACACCCCAAAAATACTGTTTCAAAGTCGACGTCGGCTTGAGTCTAGTCGATTATCAACTTGATTCAAGTCGAGGGACTCCAACTTCACCGATCTGAGTTTTCTACCTCACATCTCAATCCATGAGATGATCCATTTCCAGAGCATATCTGTCAATCCCTCAAATCGATTTGAATTAGTAAATATTTTTAATACAACAACCGCTAACAATCATCTCGTAACTAAATTGAACTAACATTATTATAACGAGACAGGCAATTAACTCGAAAACATTCCACTGAAGAAAATGAATGGAGAGAACTTCATAAGTCAAATGGAGTCAGTGTCTCCCAATAGTCAAGCCCCGACCTATTTGTGGCAGCCGTGAATTTCCTCTTTGTTCACCCAAATGTTTTTCTTTCCCTTAATACACTCGAGTTACAGACAGCCACAGCATCTGGAAGTCTCTTAAAAATAATATCCCACCCTGTAAATACGCCTGTCACTGAGTTTCACTTCCATTCGACTAAAATCTTCCGGATAATCTCCATATCCGGTCAAATTTCCACGATAACCCCCGCACAAATCAAAATATTCACCCAATATTACAATTCGCGTAATTCGCAATGGGAAATTTTACGGAAAATTATCACCCGTTGGTAAAATTACCGGAGAATTTCGTAATTTTTGTCGTGAACCCCAAAATCGATCAATTCTTTATATTTATATAAATATATCAATACATCAATTTATATATCAATTATTTATATTTATATATTTTTTTTTTTATATTTCCCATGATGTCAATTATTCCGTCATTTTTACTGAACCAGCGTTTGAGGTATGGCATACCCAAATGAAAAAAAAAACACATTTATTTTCCAATCCTAAAAAACAATCAGAAAAGAATTCCTTCTCTCGGGCTACGTCAAGCGCTTCGTTATTTCTCGTAAATATTTTAATCTGTGTCAACGAAGAATTTTTACCGGATGATTTCAATATCCGGTTAAATTTCAATTAACAACTGCACAGACAATTCTCCGATCTCCCTGAATCCCTGGCGTCTCTTCGATATCACCAGCGATACATTGTAAGAGCACTTAGATATCACGTAATTAGCATATGAATTACGAGACTCCGGGGGTTAATAAAATTTACAATTACCAGTGTCTGAAGTTCACTCCCAATCAGTAAAAATAATGAGATATTTCTTCACTCTCATTCACTGAGGCGAGCTCGAGCAATTAAGGAAATCCAACAATTGTAGATACGTCGAGAATTTCTCTTGTTCTTTCGGCAAAAAAAAAAATTCATTGTATGAATAAAACATAATGAAATCAGCTCATCGCGGAAACCAAGACATTTTCCTACTAGACGCGGAAATTATTCCTCAACCAATTTAACCGTTTCCCATATTTTTTCCGTGTAGCATTGTCTCAATCGACGAGAAATTAGTGAAAACGAACGAGGAAAATTCAAGATGCAAATTCTAGTACACGCGCTCCACACATGTGTTGAATTATCGATTAATAATTCTCATTGTGATAAAGCCGTGATAGAGGAAAATAAAAATTTATAATCCGTTATTCAGAAACAAAACCGAAGACGGAATGGATGCGACCCCTCGTCGACCCAGCGTGTACTGATAAGTAGATAATGGCACATAGAAATACGCGTAATACGTGAAATCGAGTGATAATAATTGTACGTCTCGACCCCGCATATCCCTTTCTTTCTCCATTCCTCTTCACTTATACTCACTCAGATGATCATCATTACGAAATTTACAACAATCAAGCATCCGAGTGATTGATAACGCGGGTTACTGCGCCTTTTCTTATGTAACTCAGTTATTTTATTTTGAAACAAATCGGTTAATCGCAGCATTCGCTCGAAAAAATCCATTTTTTACGCCTAGGAAAAATCCATCGTGGCATTCGCAAGCCCTTCTGATTCTTAGTCTATAAAATATTGAAGGGTAAATAGAGTATTTATATGTGCAATTGAAAAATATATGTAACACGTGTTGCATATATTTATTTTGAAGATATTTTAAGATTGTGAGGAATTGGTTCATGTTTTCTGGTAACTAGCGGTTTCATTTAGGACGTCGACAAATATTTGAGATGTCTTGTTTTTTGAGACAGATCGATTTGCGGATTTTGGGACATTTGAGATTTTAGAGATTTTTGGATGATGTATTAAATTGAGACGGGTTTCGGACATTAATCTTTAGGAGTATTAGAGCTCGAGCTTTAATTTAGGACGGCAGATGTATTATTTTTTAGGATGGACCGATTATTAGATTTTGGGACATTTGAGATTTTAGAGCTTTTTGGCTGACGTATTAAATTGAGACGGGTTTAGGACATTGATCTTTAGGAATATTACAGCTTTAGCTTTAATTTAGGACGGCGAGTGTATTATTTTTTGGGATGGACTGATTATTGGATTTTGGGACATTTGAGATTTTAGAGCTTTTTGGCTGGCGTATTAAATTGAGACGGGTTTAGGACATTGATCATTAGGAATATTAGAGTTCGAGCTTTAATTTAGGGCGGCAAATGTAGTATTTTTTGGGATGGACCGATTATTGGATTTTGGGACATTTGAGATTTTAGAGCTTTTTGGCTGACGTATTAAATTGAGACGGGTTTAGGACATTGATCTTTAGGAATATTAGAGCTCGAGCTTTAATTTAGGACGGCGAGTGTATTATTTTTTGGGATGGACCGATTATTGAATTTTGGGACATTTGAAATTTTTGGTAGTTTTGACTGACGTCCTAAATTAAGACGGATTTAGGACATTAATCTTTGGAAATATTATGGCTAGAGATTTAATTTAGAATTTCAACAAATATTGGAGACGTCTTATTTTTTGAGACAGACCAATTGTCCGATTTTAAGACACTTAAGCTTTCAATTGAATAAATTTCCAAGAATCAAATATTTCTGTCGTTTATTTTTAAACTAGAATCCCCTAAAACCTCAATTTTTCAATCAACAAAAAAATACCGTCTCAAATTAAGACACTCGACCCCACGCCGCATGATTCAGGCCCCAAAATATTAAAAAATTCACACCCCAAGGTCTCCGAAATTTATGAATAAAAAATCCTTAATTGCATAAATCACTGAGCCATTTTCTATTCGATGTCTCAAAATAAGACTGTCCCATTGTAAAACCAAGCAACACGAAAACAAATCGGCCGATCTCAACATTCGCTAGAAAAAACACTATTTCTAGGAAATTTCTAAAAAAAATTGACTCGGGCTCTCTCAATCTCTTCTACTTTTAAATCAGCCAAAAATCGAGCAATGACTGCAATATAAATTTAAAAAATCTATAAAACACGTGTTTCACATGTACTTTGAATTTTTTCGGATTATAAGAATTCGGTTCATTTTCTTGAACTATATTTTTTGACTGAAATTTTTCCTGTGTCCCGAAAAAACCGAAACTCTGCCCCACGATCTCCAACATCTTCAGGTGACCTCCCTCACCCCTTTCTCCGGATGACCCTTTCCCACTCGAAACATATTCCAACCTTCCTGACACTCCGTACTAATAGCATGATTAAGAAACAGTAATCTCTGCCCGGAAATTACGCCACCGCGTCCCGCAAGACCAAATCATCTCCCCATCTCCATCCACTTCAGACATATTGCACGTACCCCATTTGAGGAGTGACCCAAGGTCCAGAACTTCAGGAAGATTTTTGCCAAACGCCCAATTTCCTCTAGCAGATTGGGTCAAGCAGTTCAAAGCGTCCCATCCGAATCGATCATCTTCTGGTAGAGAAAGACAGAGACAAATTATGCAATTGAATATGAAAATATGACATTTCAGTATGATCAATTTGATTTTACTCTTCTTCAATCTTTTACCTCGATTTCTTACCTCGATTTTACCTCCCTTGCCTGTCCTCCGGCCCTTGACCTTCTCTTCCTGCTTTTCCATTAATCGATCCTTTTGTATTTGACCATTGCACCAGCTGTATCTTCTCTATTTGCTCGATAATTTTGGCATTCGATTTTTGTACAACATAATGTGCGACAATAAATAATGAATGAATGAAAACAAGAAAAGCCGAGTCCTCCTCCAAGTCTCCCCCTCCACCCGAAATCCACCCCCACCAAAAAAAAAACCGGAAAAAGGCAAAAACTGAGCTATGGTTGCACTTGTGTTGCAGACTAAGGATGTCCTCAAAGAGGAAGTCGCCACCAACGAAGCTATCGGAGGGCGGGGGCGGTGTGGGAACAGTGGCGGGTGCCGAGGAGGAGGAGGACACCACCACATCGGTGGCTGGTGAATTAATCACAACGATAAATCCAGACTGCCGAAGAGACGAGACAGCTGATCGTCTGGAATCTGATTATCATCAACGCGTTGACTGTGAGTCATCCGTATGCTCATCACCAGGTACAAGTGATCACGACTACCAGGATTCACCATCGTCATCACCAAATTCACCCCCAAACAAGCGTCAGAGGCTACCATACACCAATAATCAGGATCCAAATTCATCCTACCAGCAGTACAATCAGAACGCAAGTATTCTGTCACAAGAGGCTGCTGGTTCATCCGAGTGCGGATCACCACCTGTTCTTCACAGCGATCAGTACTACACCCATCATCACTCGTTGCACAACAATAACAATACTGTAACCCACAACAACAATACGAGCAACAACAGTTCAGCGACAGCAGCAGCTAGCAAGCGATCTATGGACGACATTCTCAAGAGGCTCACCTGCAAGGTCAACAGCGGTGCACTGTCACTTCAGGATGACAGGCGGACACCGCCACTGTCATCAACACCAAATCACAATACCCATAGGTCAGTTCAGCTGTCTGTCACAGTCCTTAGCACATGTTGTTTTGTATCGCTGGTATTGTCTCTCTGGTTGGTTGTTATCAGGCATTCTGCTGGCAGGGGAAAAAGGGCGATAAGGTAGCTGGTATTTTTCGGGATATCTGGTGCAGACGATAGGCGCATAACTCCAATGGTGATAGCGATAATCCCCCAAATGTGAGACCCGTTATTTATGTCTCTTTGTCTTCATTGTCTCGGTGGTGATGCATTAAAAATACCAGTGGGCTTTTGTTGGATTTCTGTGAAATGTCTGTTAGCGTGTTGGCACCTTTGATAAGTTGGGGTATGCCGTTATAAAATCATTGCCACGTCCATTTGCCGGGCTCTAGCCAACAATTTTCTTACATTTGTAACCGGCCAAAAAGTAAATACACCTTGGTGATGATGGCGATATCCGTGACGTTGGGCTAACATTTTTTCTGGATAATGTTCAATTTTTGATGTGGACTAGGTGATTCGAGCTTGTGAATATAAATATTTGTCTCTAAATTAGAACAATGAGGATGTCTTGTGTAGCCGTTGAATGATTTTGCGTAAAAATTCATCATCAAAGAAACTTTGTTCTCATTTCCAAGAACATATACCACTCATAAATCTGTTTCTGCTTCTCCTCTGGGTATGAAATTGCTTCCGATTAGTGGGTTTGATACAAAGAGTGTGATAGTAGCTCTCAGCGTCGCTCATTCTGTAGCACAAGAAATAAAATAAAAATGAGCGAGAAAAGAAATGATAAAAGGAATAATCTGGATACAAAGTGATATTCAGTATGAACAGAAGGCTGTTTTCCATAACGCCTTGACGTAAGAAATAAGCCCTTGGATTATTTCTCAGCGTCTTGTGTGCTGACGGGTATCCCACATCTCCCTTCTCCTCTTCCATGCAGAGTAATAATGACAGAATGAGGCTTTTGTTGGGAGGAGGGCCTCCGAGAGGGAGATACCGGGGTCACTGGGCGCGAATAGAGCTCCGGCCTCGGCTTCTTCAAGCCATTGATTATTATCGAGACCAAAAGGATATATGCCCCGCTTCACAGTCACGGGCATTCATACGTTGCAAAAGCTTATGTACCTAACAGCCAGGCTGGGGGATAAGAAGCATTCTTTGCTAATGACCGAGAGCGTTTTAACCCCCGCCGTTTTTTTTTTTTTTACTTCGAGGATAAGAAATAATGTAACGCCCGATGAATGCGGTACGGGTGCATTTATCTTCGAGTTATTAAAACGGATTCAAATCGCGGCTGGTAATTTGGGGGACTACGTTGTCACAACATCAAACGGAATGACTTCAAGGACTTGGGACCGAACACGAGATGCCTAGATTTTTTTTTTTTTTGAGGTTTAATGGGGATGATTTATGAAGTTTGGATTGGTGGATCAGTGATGGACACATTTCATTTTTTTAAAGTCCCACGTCCTCGAGTCTCGAAGAGCTTATGAATTATTTTATTCGTGGGTATAATGTTCCGTTGGACTTGACAGTTGACAATTTTCGTCTTCCATAAATATATAAATATAAATAAATATATAAATAGTCTTTGGTGTTGGGAAAATTTTTAAGAAATTCTTCTGGATTTTGAATTGTCTGAGCTATTAATGGAAAAAAAAATTGGGATCCATTATTTTTTTATTTTATTGAGATTGAGGAAGTATCAAACGAGTTTAATTGAAAATTGACATGAAAATTATAATTATAATTTTTTTTACATGAAAATTATAATTATATTTTTTTTACATGAAAATTATAATTATAATTTTTTTTACATGAAAATTATAATTATAATTTTTTTTACATGAAAATTATAATTATAATTTTTTTT
>NW_011887757.1:1206439-1207905 GCF_000806365.1 Fopius arisanus
TTTTTACATGAAAATTATAATTATAATTTTTTTTACATGAAAATTATAATTATAATTTTTTTTACATGAAAATTATAATTATAATTTTTTTTACATGAAAATTATAATCATAATTTTTTTTACATGAAAATTATAATTATAATTTTTTTTTACATGAAAATTATAATTATAATTTTTTTTTGCATGAAAATTATAATTATAATTTTTTTTTACATGAAAATTATAATTATAATTTTTTTTTACATGAAAATTATAATTATATTTTTTTTCAAGTTCTCCTCAAGTTTTAAATTGAAATTAAGCCTGGATAAAAGTAAAGTTCGACCAAGTCTCAAATACTTCAACTGACTTCCAAAGAAGTAAAAATTTCCCACCGAATTAATACTTTCATTGGGCCTCAAAGTCCCAATTGCCATTGAGTATATTCTTTAAAAAATTACCCAAAATATCCACAAAGTGTCAAAAAAAATCAAATCACCGCCAAGATCCGTAAACGCCCCTAAAATATCCAAAAAAAAAAACCTAAAATGGCGATGATCCACCCGCCACAAATTAGAAACCAATCCCGAAGCAATAGTCCCCGAAAATAAAAATCAGGTCAATCCCCGAGTGCCAGTCAATTCCCCTTGACAATCACCAGAGGCACCAGATCCCTTCGAAATCCAACGTCATCCCCGGGGGTATTCAAACCCAAGATATTGACGTACCCCGACACCGTGTCAAAGCGCATAGAAAAATAAATCTGAAAAAGTGAGGTCACTCATACACCCGATGTAGACACAGCACAATAGTACCCCGTATCACTTATTCGTGGTTCGCATTTCCCGGTGTACAAAAGAGACAAGGGTGTGGGTGGGGAGGTCGGAGGGGTCGGATATCCCGGGACCCATCACCGGTGCAAACACTCGCTCTTCGCTGAGATTGCGCGGCCGCGACCCTATTTATTATTCACTAACTCGGCCCGTAGTCGAGCGTCAGTCGTGCATCCACGCCCCCCAGCATCCCAGCATCCCAGCATCCCACTGGCTCCAGTTGCCCATCAGTCGCATCTGCACAACGCGAATATTCCTGACCCCTCACCACACCAACCCCTCCCCACCCCACCACCTCTCTCAACCCCTCTTGACCCACCCCCTCCCCCCTGCCCCATGGTCTAACCATTGCCCGCTGTAACGAGGCAAACCTAATTAACCCGAGTCCTAATGGTGTTGGTTACAGTGGTATCAACAGCGTATCGAACAGCCTCGCAGCATCGCCAACAGCAACCGGAAGGTCACCCAACACGGAATCCAACCAGGACGGGGCTGCGGCCTTCCACCGGGTCCTCTGCGCTGATACATTTGTCGAGAAAGAGCGGAGATTGTCGGAAATGATTCTGCAGTTGCAGTTTCTTAGGGAGCAGCTGGTACAGCAGCAGGACCAGATCAAGGTGAGTCTCTGATATAAATGGTCGTGAGGGGAGGGGG
>NW_011887757.1:1207915-1280634 GCF_000806365.1 Fopius arisanus
GGGGTGAGGCGCATTGAGAAAAGAAGTGATCAATCGTGCACGTTCTTGACGGAAATTTCGAATTAACTGGCTTTCGATAGCTAGTTATCTGATTCTTGAAATCATATTTTTAGAGAATCACTGATTTAGGGCAGTGAAGGTTCAGCTGTTCACGGAGAGAAAAATACTGGAAAGAGGACGTGACTAGTTACGTAATTGTGAGGTGATGAATTATTTCACTCATTTTTATCTAAAATCATGGGAGATTATTTAAAAAATGAGAGATGGTCAGTAAATTTTATTATTTGCTCCGAAAAATTTACGGTACTGTCAAGTATTTTTGTTTAAACTCCTAAAACTTAGAGTTTCAAGTAAAAAGTACGTCAAAGAACTTAAAGACTACTCAATTCCACGTAATTTTAGCGTGACTAGAGCAGTAATTTTTAGGGTTCTAAAGGTTTTCTAAAGAAATCGAAAAGGCGGGACGCTATTGGCTCCAGTTATTTTAGACTCGAGTCAACCAAAAAATTATTAAATGACGATCAATCGCGTAAATGCATAATCAACTCTTTTTTTCTCGGTGGGCAGATGTAGAATTCGGGCGATGGTAATGAGAGCCAATTACATTAATAAAAACCCTTCATTCGCTAATCGAGATTTGAAAAATCCCGCGGATTACTTCAACGCCAACTTCACGCGACTCATTGACCAATCGGGAGTAAGAGCAGTGTTCAGTTTACTTTTATTCATTTTGATGACCAACTTCATGCTATATTTCGTATGTGAGATAGGATTCATTTGATTTCGATTTCCACGCGAATCATTCATTCAGAGATACACGAGATCTAGAATTTATGATAGAATTTACTGTACCTCGTAAAAAGAAATCAGAATGGAGATATCTGATGGATTTTTGTGTCTAGGAGATAGTTAATTCATCATTGTATTCGGTTTGATCCTCAAAGAGACTCTATCCCGAATTTAAACCCCAAATTTGAATTTCCAAATTGTACGGCACGTCGAAACTTGGATGTCCGATCAATTGGAAAGTTGTGCAGACACTCGTTTGAATTCTAAATCCTCGCTTTGAATTATCAAACGACTACCAGGTACTGAATTCAGAAATTTCAGTATTCACAAATCTCTTAAAATTTTCAGCATTTCAAATGACATGAATAAATGAGACAAAGTGAAAGTCAAAAATTCCCTCTAGCCCGAAATTTCTATAAAACGAATTGTTATATCGGACAATGCCCAGAATTCAATTGAACATCCATTAAATTCAATTTTATTCTCCCCTCATGCTCGATTTTAATCTGAATGTCGAGTGATCTATTGAACGGGAGTAATTGGTACCGAGTGGAACGTAAAAAAAAAAAGCCAACGCTCGTCCGCATGCACGCGATTTTGGATTATCTCGCAATTCACTCGGTTTCGGTTTATCGATCAAATCCGAGTGGACAATTTTGCCTCGATATCAAATCGACGATTCAAAAACATCATTTTGCGAAACAGACTCGGTCTAGACGAGAAACAAAATGATGTAAGAGCAGTCGAACTGTTTTACCCGGACGAGGGACATAAAAACCCATGTCATTTGGCTTCGGCTGTCTCGTATTCTGGGATATCACATCCGATCGTATAATACCGGTGAGATAACACATTACTAGAAGGTCCCCCGCCGACTAAATATACCCGAGGTGATTTATCGATCGCTGTCAATGTTTACATTGGTAATTTACAACAACGGTTGACGCCTATTTGTCTAATGAATTCAAGTTTATGTTCTTTTATCCGAATTAACACCTGGCCTTCTCCCCAAAATCCCGGGAATCCCCTAGATTCCAGTATGATAGTTCCATTTTAAGATAATTGCGTGCAAAGAGATTCAAAATTTTAATATTTCAAGTGTCTGTAATTAAATCTTGAGTGTGTGTTGTGTTCCTTGGATTGATGATTCGTGTTGATTTCGCGAGTGGAATTCAACCGCCATTTTGATAATTGATGTGCTGTATGTTGTGGAATGTGTAATCGAAAAAAGGTGTCATTTTTGCGGAATTGAAGTCTCTTGGACATAATTACCGATATGTTCGAGGGGTTATTCATTGTCAAATATCGTGACTTGATGATTAATGATTTTACATGGTCTCTAGGTGATTTTAAATGATATCGGGGGATAATTGATTTCAAGTGACTTCAAATGAATTCAAGAGGTTTTTCTCTCCATTTCATGATTTCAAACGATTTCAATTGATTTTAGTTAATTTCCATTGGTTTCAAATGATTTCATATGAAAGGGGATTCCAGGGACTCTACCGAAAAAAAAAATCCCTAGATCCGAAACGAAAAACCTAACTGTCTACGACCCCGGGGAACCGGCGGATAAACATCTCGAATTCGTGCCCCTCAACATTGCAATTCCCCAAAAAAATGATCATATCCCTCCAAAGAGAGACCCCTGATTATCTCGATTGCACACCGATGCACTCCCGGGATAACGTAAAACCCATTATCAACAAAATTTCGTCTTGCATGTGGAAGCGGTGAATATAGACAGGTGCCTGGTGCACCGGAGAGAACGAGAGTTCCACTTTAGATTCACAAGCCGTAATAATGGTGGGGCCTATTGCATGAAAAACGACATGACGACAGGAAAATTTTGATGAATAACGTGTCTACTCGCTTGAAAAATCGACACAACGAGAAATGCCGCAATACTTGACGATACGAGTAGCTGGAAAATGATGATAATTACTCCCGTGTATGACACACAATGTTGATGAGGGGAGGAGGGTAAAAAATACACGAGTGCATTTGAATAAAAATAAATGGGAAAAAAAGTGGAAAAAAAAATGACGGGGTATGAGGTCGCGCGTTCTACAGCCACAAAAATGCGTTCGCGCGTGCAGATAATGTGAGTTTGTGCTTCGGTATGACCGTTATTACGCCTTGTGAATATAAACCGCTACAGCATCGGCCTCCGAGCGCAACAATTCTTCGAACGCGTTTATGCAAACACACGGGGAGGATGCGTGCAACACGTTGTCTTACGTGTTTCATTTTATTCCATATTCACAATTTTTATCTCGAGACAGTCGTTTACGGATATTTCGCGAGGGACTCTTTGTTCCGCGGAAGATTATCGCGATATTTTTCGAGAGTCGCGTGCAATCGGCAAGTCCGTTGGGATAATCGAGGGGAAAGCGAATGATTTTAATGGAATAACTAGTCATTGCTGCAATTTCCAGCTAATGGTCAATCATTTTTTATTATTCAAAACCAATTTTCCGAGTTGAAGCAGAACGCCATTTTGAGGGGTGCTTTTTTTATTCTAGTTACTAGAAGTTAGAATTAGATTGTGAAATTGTTATCGGAGCAGTACCTGATCTGCATCAAGTCTGATTTCATTTGAACTTCAATCGGACTTGAGTCATTCTCCACTCGGGTGGACAGATCAATTTGGGAGCACTTGAAAATGAAAATGGAATGGAATCATGAAACCTAAAACATGTTTTAAGATCGTACAGTCCGAGGCATATGGTGGCGTAATCGGTAGAGTGATGGGTTCGTAATGTCGAAGTCGTGGGTTCGCGCCCGGTCTCCGCCGACTCGATCATCAGTATAAAATTTACACGCCCCCTATTTCCCAACACACCATAAACCTCTGTCAGTCTCAGTCCGAGTCCCAGTCATATAGAAGTCATAAATATGTCATTAAAATAATCATTAGAAAAAAAAATCATACAATCCACACCTCAAACGGACTCAATCCCGCAGTAGAAATCAGTTATCAGTCCCAAATCTAGAGACTAAACCCTCGCCCTGAAATTCCACCCACCCCCTAGATTTCCATGGAGCATGTAGGAAATCCATTCAGCCCTCGAATTTCCTCCCTTCCTTCATCAGAGCGGTAAATCAACCAATAGAAACCATCGTGAAAAATATAAAAGGCCAAGTCGATTCAGGATGACTCGGCGGAAGGTTTACGAACGCCGGAAGTGGTCTACTCCACTACCCCCACCCGAATAAAATAAAACAAACCGAGGAAAATCCCTGGCAGAAGACGCCCTAGAGGGACAACGTGACAAAAAAAAAAAGACCCGCAGCTACCGGAAAATAAATAGGACCTCCGTCGGAGAATACCGACAGGACACAGCAGCCGAAGCGAGACGCAAAGCGCAACATCCACACGTTCAATTCGAATAAGAAAACTAAAAAGAGAGTGGGTGAGTGGGTGGCAAGAGGGGGAGGGCGTGCACTCGTAGTTTCTCGTGGTTTCTCCTCCTATCTGGTAGCGTGAAAGGAGAGGGCGTACAGTAATGTTCACTCCGTGCCACCGCATTTCAACAAAGTGGGGGGGAGGGCAAGACCTTCTTCCCCCTTCTCCCACCCCCTCTTTATTACCCCCTCCTCAACAGTTTCCCCCTTTTCTGTTGCATACACGCCAGATCGCTGGCTGAAACTGACAGCCCAGCCAGCTACTGTTGCTCTCTGTCTCTCTTCCACTTTCCACCTGTTATGCGAATCCCCGATAACCCCCCACCCTCTTTGCCACCCCCTTCATCGCCCGCCACTTCCCCCTACCTCCCCCCGACACCACCCACCCACCGCCCACGCAGCGCTACCGTCTTGCAGGTGTGCGGATGAGTAGGTGTAGGTGGGATCTTGCAGATGCAGCTTCTCATGGTTTTTACATTACATTGGTGAAATTAGTGATGAAATTTTTAGGGGTTGGTACTTACAAATCAAATCATCGAAATCAAAATGACGGATATTAATAAAATTGTACGAAGACAATTAGATATTACTGAAGTTTGCGAAATGGACATGGTAGTGATTACTATTAAAGATGCGAACTATGTCAATATCGTCTTCGATAGACATGGCATTAATTCTCATCTTTTATAGTAAGAATTACTATGGCAACATGATCCTTAAACTATTTCGAAGTTTTTAGATGTTGGCACTTACTCGGAAACGGCTGAAACCACACAGAGATATTTCCGAAATCGAAAAAGTATTGGCATGTTCCATACTATTTCATCATAGTTGAGCAACAACATGCTAATAACTACGCAGTACCAAGAAAATATTGACATGTCCCATAGTATTGACTACAATGTTAATAATAATTGCCCGAGAATATAGTAGAGTAGCAACAATAATAATAGTTACTATCTTGATATAGTTATTGCAGGAAACAACTATGTTCCATAGTAACCTGAAAATCATGTACATAATAACTATTACACATGACATGTTAACCCTGTCCCATTACCTTATAATCATCACTATCTCCCTAAACTATCCTATAACAAAAAAAAATACAACTATTCAGTTTCTTGAAAAATCTTTCTACTATGCCACCACACTATGTTCTCCAAAATCCACGATAACATTTACTATTCAATCCTCCCCCGAGAGGTTCATATATTCATCCCGCACTCCGGATACGATTTGTCATACATGAGAAACAAGTCAGGGTTGTCCCAAGGCTGGTCCAGCATTGGACCCAGATTGGCAGCACTGGGCCAAGCTCGGTGCATTCCACCTCACGTAGGTACACTGAAAAAAAAATTTTCTTTAGCCAAGAATATTTACTAACCACAAGAAAATATATTTGGCAGTAGTAAGTCTTATGGGAGTATTTATACAGTGATCACCAGATTTACTGGTGGGAAGAAAATATTCTTGGCAAAAATAATTTTTTTTCTCTGTGTACCTTCAAAGACTCCCAAAGATCTAGTAACATAACCTCACTCCACCCTCACCATTAGCCAACACATTAAAAACCATCGAACCCTCTCCAAACAAAAGGAACATGTCATCATCACCCCATCCCCGATTGATCATCAATTAATCCGAACCCATTCCCAACTGGAAAATTCCCATGTAGCCGAGAGAAGCGGTCCGGTGCGGGGCGGAATTGTTGGATTGGACGAGGCGTATCTCCCGCTGTTTGTCCGCGCATCCATTTGTCCATTTGCGTATCGAGTTGGTCTGGGGGTGCTTTATGGGAATTAGCGGTGTATTGTGGGTTGGCAGTGGGCGGGCAATGTGCACTGGTGCACGAGAAAACCGGTGATACGAGAGAGGATACAAAGGGGCTCCAGGGGGTGGCTGTAGGTGGCAGAGGGTGGTAGAGGGTGGCAGAGGGTGGCGTTGGATGGTGGATGGGGTGGCGTTGGATGGTAGATGGGGTGAAGAAGGGAAAGGGGCGGCAAGGGGATGGTGAATATAGTGATGTACACAAGAGAACGCCAGTATAAGGGATGGAAACCCCATGTATACATATATACAATATGTTTTACCCCGGGAAATGGTTGTTGGAATGGGCTCGCCCGACGATTATTCCACTGTGCCGACTCTGTTTGTCAATATGCGAGCGATATGATCACCAAGTATAATCAGCGTCGTTTCTACATCCCTCTATTCTGTCTCTTCAACCCTTGTATGTCTCCTCATCCATTTCCTACACCAGTGTTTCTCGCAAATACCGCTCATTCGGTATCTCTGTGTCAATAGAATGTTACTTTGTGACTATCTAGAAATAGGGGGGGCAGGGGGGAGGGGCTTTTATTCGCTGGGATTATCAAACGAGGGAGGTAATGAATAGTGGTTTTAATGAAAAATTGGGGATTCAACGGGACTCACCTTTTTGATTCACGGATTTGTCGATGGATTTTTTATCGAACGCTTTATTATTTTTTCTTTCGTCGGGATTGTCCACGAGGATTTAGGGGTGATATTTTCGACCCTAATCGAATATTTTTTGATGGATATTTCTTGGAATTTTAGGCGCCGGGTTGTCTGAGTTGTCAATTATGTTTTTTTTCATTTAATTTCGATTTGATGCCGTCAGCAAATTTCTCGTTTATCTTGAAAATCCAAGAATATTGGGTTTTTTATTTTGAATGTTCATTGATTTTTCAATGAAAACTTGAATTTCCATTCATCGGGAAAATGCACTGTTTAAAAACTGTCTAATTTACAACAAATTGTAAATTTAAAGAAATTATTACGCGAATTTTCAACGTTTTTGCGATTTTTTAATGTCATAAGAACTTAAAAATTGATAATTATTCAGCCACTGACAAAATTAACTGATTCATCAATGAGAAAAATTCCCAGAAATTTCATGTTCTTTCCCGTTAAAAATTCAAATTTGAAAACTGATTCTCCTCATATAATTCCGGCACACGGACAGTTATAAAAGGGAAGTTTCTCTCCGTGCCGAATCCGTAGTAGCCTGACGAGTTTTTAGAGAACTCGATTGGATTTACCACTTGACTATCTCGATTTAGCGATATTTTGTCGACTATAACCCAGCAAAAGGGAAGTAGAAGCTCGGGTATGGGGAAAGACTCTGGTAATTTGAGCGAGTGCCATCACAGTCGAAGGGTTTAATGATGTTAGGTGCAATTACATGCATTAGCGGGAAAAGGAGATGCTCGCGACCTTCGACATACACAAGCCCAACAGTTAGCAAAAGGGTGATGCCTAGGTGTTTTGCTGGATTGACGATAGGAGGTTTAACACGGAATATGCGAGGAGAAAGGGCGGAAATGAGTGGCGCCCCACTGGAACCTCTGATCCCTCACCCTTCTGTCACCGTGTGATGCACGTTAACGCGTTAACTGTCGTTTTACATAGTTTCCTCTGTCGTCTGCCTCTTCTCCTTCTCATACAAATTTACCCATTTACACACGTACATCGGGGGGTTAAGCATACGCATCGCTGGATCATGATCAAACGGCGAACAGACAGGTGATGCAGCTCCATCCGTTGCTAATTATTCTCGCGTTTTTTTTTTCATTCCGCGAAGACGTAACAATTCATGGGGAGAAATTAAAAAAATTATCGGACCACGCTGCAAGTTTGGAGCATTGCGATCTAACCGTGAATATTACGGTTCGGTCTGGTAAAATTTACTAGCTCTGAAACTGGAAGAGTAATTAAGGTTGTTGTCGCGTAGAATTTTTTTTCGACAGTTTTCGTTAACAATTTTATGGTGAATCGTTTGAAAAATTAGCAACAAAATGAGCCTTTTCCGTTTGCAATTGACCGTTTTGAACTTGAGATATAAATTTTTGAAATTCGAGTGATTTAACACGTGTTTAAATGGAGTTTTGCCGATTAGAATTTTTTTAAAATCAACGGCTCGACAGTTTCAGAAATAAAAAAAAAACGTGGAATATACATCGTGGGAGGAAATACAGAAAAAAAAAATCAAATCGATTGACCGTTTGGTTTACGGAATATAATTATCGGAAATTCATAAATTTATATAATTGAAAATAGTTAATATGGAAAATATATAGTTATGCTTTAGCTATCCATGCACAATGCAATCAATCAAGTGAGACTATATACCGCTAAAAGATTGTGTTCTAAACTGGCCCGTTTTACAGCGGATAAACTTTTTACAGAGACTGTCGCGCGACAACCACCTTAATAGTCCAGTGAAATTTAATGGAAGTGCTGTTGAAAATGAATGACTGATACGAAAAAAAATGAACTGTCCATTATTAAATCCGATGCTTCCATGAATATTTCAGCTCTTTAGGAGTACATTTTACAGCATTTAATGAACTTCGGAGAAAATTGAGGATCGGTTCAGTAAATTTTGTTGCCCTGTGCGGTAAATACTCCGTGAAACTGCTGTGATTTTTATGAATTTCACATGACGTTTCATCAGTACAACGCAACATCCCACGTTTACTAATACGAGACCAGTAATTTTTCGTGGATATTTTTCATGTTCGTAATTCAAAATTATCAATTTTGTATTTTTAATTAATTATCATCCGTAAACATGTTCGATTTTTTATATTTTGGTTATCAAGTACTAATCCATTTTGTTTGATCGAGTAATTTCTCAAGTTCTTCACAAAAAAAACTACGAAATTTTCCGGTAATTTTACCCGAACAAGAAAAATTTCTCAGAAAATTTCCGACTTACCCCTGAACATTCAAAAATTCATAAACGTCCATTTTTTATGAGGCTGGTGTGTTGTTTGTCCTGCCCCGTAAAGTGTCTCAATCATTCGGTAAAAATGACGGAATGACTTGTCAATACATGCGTCATTATTACTGGTGGGTAATTTTTTCAGAAAAAATCGCGGAATTCCCGTGACAATTCCTGAAATCCTTCTTCCAACTCACGCTTTTTATTGAACTTCACTTTTTCGCGGACCGTTAAAAACTTCATTTACCTTGTTTTTCTCGTGATTTTTATTGGCAGTTTCTCTCCGAGTGAGAAGTCATAGCGACATGAATATTTCAGGTTGGCAATCGCTAATTATTCTCCTCTGAATGCCTCGTTTTCTCGACTCATCCTTTCATTATTCGACGCTGAATAGCATTTCCATTTCGCGTCAAATGAAAAATTGACGTTTGACACCTGTAAAAAGGTCTTGCGTGTTCTCTGGCGATTTTCCTCTCTCCGAAGAAGCGATTGTCGTGGGTCAGAACGTGAAATCACTCACGAATTTTCCTCACGCACGATCTCACCATCAACTCCCAGTCACGTGCAGCTGATCTATCAATTTGTCAGCAGTGGGTTTTCACTCAGAATTTCATTTACCGAATAAAAAAAAAATCGAATGAGAAATATCTCTCCAATCTCCAGACCATAAAATTCAATTTATTGAAAACCTCCGCTTCCAGGCAGTTACTGTAATTAAACGAATCCACCTCCGCTGAAAATCGACAAAGTGCTTAACGAGTCGATTAATTGTTGCATTAAACATTACCGCCGTCAGACGGTGGATTATTCATGCTCGGTGCTCATATTAGAAGGCGCCAAGACGTGGGGTTGATGACGGGTATTTATTACTATGCATTTTCTCTTTATATGGCAAGAAAATAACAAAATTGTACGACTCAAGCGCTCACTAGCTCGAGTCTTATCGTTGCTTGTGAGCTAAACGAAATAATTACTCTCCTCATTAACGTCTTGTTTCATTTTTCTGGTGAGTCCAACCCTCGGCAATTCTTTCTTTCTTCTCCTCAATTATAATAATACCCACTTTTCAATTACTCCGAGATATAAATATTTTTTTATGAATTTATAACATTTTTTTCCGGAGGAATAAATAAGTTTTCGTGGAATTTCGGAGTTTCACAGTCCTCACCGCCTTATCGTGGCGAGATATCAAAATTTGTGTAATAACCTTTTTTTTAGCTCGTAATTGGTCCTTCAAAAAATGTTATAATGAAAATTTCGATATTAGGCCTGGATTTGGAGATATTTCATGAGGAAATGATCCGTGAACGTCACGTTCCCTTTTTTTCGGTTTTTGGAGTCATTTCTGGCTTTCTCTCGTATTGAGGTGATATATTTTTTGTACTCATTTGAAAGCTCATTAAATAAGCTTCAAAAAAACATGTGATTCATCTGATTCACACATTTTTTTCATGGAGTTATTCAGTTTTGAACCTGAAAATGTGATTTTCATGTTTAATCTAAATTTCAGCTGTCGTGGAATTTTTATATATTTCCAAAGCAGATGGATAAAAATATTCATATACCATTTTGAAGAATATTTTTCAGTCTTTGAAACGGCCCCAGTTGTATTCAATTTGACCGCATTTTTGTAAAGTTATTGGAGTTCTTTTCATTTTTTCTTCATTACGTCAAACTCTAAAATTCATGTTTATTGTTAATTATCCTAACATTCAGAGACGGAAATCAGGAAATATATTGTTAACTATTTGAAGATCTTGAGGAACTCTTCATAACGCTTTTTGACTTTTTCGATTCCATCGATTTGATCAAGAGTTATCGATGATAATGCGTCGAATTTCACGTGTCACATTTTGAAAAATAATAATTAATATTTTTTTATTAATTAATAAAATCTACAATTCCATTCACATATACAAATCCATCGAATCTCTGATCCAAAATATTCAATTCAAATGTCTCAATTACCATTAAACAGATTAAATTCAATTTCCTAAAAAATAATTAAAGCACTTTTCCAACTAATTAATAAAAAACCATTTGAAACCATTGAAACACAAAATTAAAAAAAATGCTTCCATTCGGAAGCAAAAAAACCCTAGACCTTCATGAATGCCCTTGAAAACCGCTAAACCTACGTTTTCTCACCCGCGGAATTCCCGTGATTAACGACTCGCCAAAAAAATAAAGCCAAAAACTGCATAATAATAATTGCACTGGTAGCGAGTGCAATCAATCCCGGGGTTGTCCGGCGATCCTCAGGTCCTTATCGCCCTCGCCATCAGAAGAACGCGAATGAACCAAAAAAATTCCCCAGAAGGATAATAACAAGGATAAAGCGCCGGGATTCCCCGACCAATACTGATGGCCCGCCATTAGTGAAAACTCGCCCAGTTGTTTATCCCCTCTTTATCGGTATTGCAGTGCCTTGATATTCACCCGCGAATTTTATTGTGAATCGTATTCCTCCCAAGATGTGGCTATAGTAAGAATTCCATCCTATGAGTATGTGAATGAGTCGGGCAGCTGCTACATTCCTGTGTGCTGTCACTTGTGCATTTTCTTTGGACCCTTTTCTTTTGAAATGAATTTTAAAAAAAAAAGGACCCCTTGTCGGCGCGGCGTTTCGTATCGCCGGTCATCGCCGTATCGGATCTTGTGGGAAAAGACACTGTCGGGATATAAATATCAAATTATCCTGTCTCAATGGCATTTTCACTGTTTATTTCGCCGATTTCTCTCTCCGCCCTCCTCCCCCTCGCACACCGACCCTTTTTTTTTGCGATTAATTAACCCAACGTGAATCGTATGGACAATTAAATTTAATCATCGCGGAATAACTGTCGACATTTATTTTGCATTTCACGTTCGGAGGTTTATATACATCACGGTGAATGGTATGGGGAGAACCGTTCATTAAAGTCTGCCGTTTTCCAAATGTTATTTTTAGGGAATGAAAAAGGAGAGTGAGGGAATGCTGAGGACCTTTATTTTTGGGGTCTTCTTCGCGGATTGTTGAAGAGGTAGAGGAAGTCGAGATCCGGGGGAGAGGATGCAGTGAGAATTTGAAGATTTTTCTTTTCGTTTAGATTGTGTCGATTTAATCGACTCAGTTATTTAATTAATCATTGCAAAATGCGATCTAGCTTATCCGAAAATAATTATAATTTTTAATTTTTTTAAATTCATTTCAATTTTAATTTTTTTAATTTTAATTTCAACATTTCTCCCTCAAACAATCAATTCCAGTTGAATAATTTCCTGTAAATTGAAAGAAAATGGAGTTTCAAAAATTTTATAAAAATTTCGGTTAAAAATTATTGATAATTATTCCAATAATTATTGATTAATCAAACTTCAGAGAAATGATAAAATCCTGATATCAGTCAACAACATTAAAATAAAAATGAAAAACAAAAGCGAGATTTCTTATATCTCGATAAAAATCATCCGGTCTAGTGAAGATGAAAGAGTCGTGTGTCACAAAAATTAAAGAGCAAGAGACACAGGAGCGAAAAAAAAAATAAAATAACGAAATAAAGGGGAGAATGATAACGAGATGATGAGGTTAAGGCCAAAGACGCCTCCGTATTCAGCGTAATTTGCTTACAATTAAAATAACACGGGGATCCATCCATCCATCGCAGTGTTGGCTCTGTGGCGTCTAGAAAGTGATTAATTCTTAACAAGGGCGCGGTTTTGCACTCGAGCACTTGAATCTACCGCGATGTTAGCGCGAGGAATAAAGGAGAAAAAAAGAATCGAGCTACAATGCCCCGGTCGGCCCTCTGTCACCCCCTTTTTTTTATTTTATTTTTTATGCCCCAGCGATGGGGTCACAATATAAACGGCCCCACCCCCTCAATCCGCTGAGACTTTAATTAATTTTGTATGTGCTGCACGCGCCCGCAAGAATAAAGTCACGAGGCAAGACTACTTGGTGGAGGGACCACCAGAGGATCCACTTCAACTGAGAATAATGCCGGTGATGCACGTGGCTGCGTATAACAAACCCTTTCTTCGTTGTGGTCTCTCTTCTGTGGCTTGCCCTTCATCATTTCCTCTGAATTTCAATTTTTTTCCTCTGATATGCCGAAATTTTTTATTGAATTCAAAATTTTCTGGTTACTTTCCCCTGAAAATTAAGAGAATATCTGGTGATTTCAATTGTAATCCGCAAGTTGCCATTTTAAACTCGTATTTTATGCGTTCCAATCTCTTAAATGATTTTTTTTTATTTGAAAATTTTGAAAATCCCGGGCTTTTTGGCGCTGTCAACTTCACACCTTTTCCGGACCAATCCGCATTAGCAACGAATGGAGCAACTTCAAGTAGTGGATAATCACCCATTTTAGGTCCTCCAGACCTCCAAAATGGCGGTACAATTTCAATTTTCTTTTCATCTTCAATAACAGAATTTCAAACCGAAATTCTCCCTTCGATTTTCCCTGGAAATAAAGACAATATTCTGGAATTAATTCCAATCCGAATAAAACTATTTAAGACCCGTAATTCACGAATTCGAGCCTCGCAAATGATTTGATTAATTTAGTAAACAGTAAAAATTTCGGACTTCATCTCGCCGCCAACTTCACGCGAGATCCGGACGGAGCAGAATTAGCGTCGGATAAAAGACCTTAACCTAGCAGATAATTCCCTTTTCGTCCTCCAAGGTTGCCCTGCAATTGGTGGAGCCAACAGAAAGCGAGAGAATGGGAAAAATAGAGATGACATAAAAGATAAAATACTTTCGCTATCCGAATCCCTCTGCCCCGAGGTGACGCGATCGCATCGAAGAGACGAAAAGAGAGTTCTCCCCAGGGAGTTCCTTACTTTTTTCCCACATAACGCCATGGAGATAAGAAGTCGAAGACAATAATCCTTCTGACGGCTGACTCGATGTGCTCGTCGGCTTACATATTATTTTTTATTTCCTGTCTGTCTGGTGGATATGTGCGATTGTGGGTTGAGGTTTTGATGCAGTTTAATCGGATGAGTGTCCCTTTGCCTCCAGTGAATTACAACTTGACGCATTTCCGAGACATTGAGAATATCCAAGCGCCTTTTGCAGTCGCCGAACTAAAAATCATCTCCAAGGAAATTTTCATTTCTCCCTTTTTAAAAATTCAGGTCAAACGAAAATTATCACCATTTTTAACAGAACATCATAGCAATAACAAAGATAATGTCTTCAGAGGACAGATTCGACGAGAATGAAAGGAATATCTTAATCATGGAATACAATTTGGAAAATTAATTATTAGTTACACTACTCCCTCCTCCGAAAAGAATTCCGGGCAATGGAAATATCTGGAATTGATGAATTATAATATTTCAGTTATCTGGGGCTTTTAATTAATTAATTAATTAATTAATCAATCATTGGTTATTATTATATCTTATTATCTATTTGTTACAACATTTTAAATATAATAAATAAAATACCACTGGTATTTTGGTACCGATCGTCGGTACCGATTTCTGATGTTTTTAATTTCTCGATTTCATTGTCGAGTCGGACTGGACCTGACCGACAGTTTTCTCCTCAGGGTAAGGTTCCTTGGTACATAGATGAGTACATAGAGTAAATAGAGTACGGGCATATAAAAGGAAAAGGGGAAGAAAAACCCAAACGGATACACCACAAAAAGAAATTTTTATAAAAATTTATATTTCTCTATAATATACTATATATTTACTCAAATTACATATGTATATGACTTATATACCTACAGCAGTAATAATTTATGCTTCAACTTCAAAATATGACAATCTAAAAAATTAATTACTTCAAAGATAAATAATTATATTAAAAACATATTACAATATAGTTTCAAGCCTTTTTTTTAAATAAATAACGCCAGTGGTATATTGTTAACATGATATTATTATAAATTTAATTTACCTGAATTTTCTCTGCATTATCCATTATACAAAACTGGAATAACAATTCGATCTCGAATTGATAAACAAAAATCGATTTATCAGTAATGAAAAATTTTCTCAGAAACCTTTCTCTTCCTGGACAACCTCCACTCTGAATCGCTACATTATGCCTTTGACGCCTAGAAACATCAAGGAATCCATAATCATAGATCAGAGAATCGTCTTTTGGTTGCTACAGTTGTCTGTATACACAACGAGATGCTCCCGGATATCTTTATCGGCGTATGTTTATTATCCATTCGTCGTCTCTCAAACCTTTTGATATTTTTCCCCCCACTCTCTGTGCCCCTCCCCCCCCCCCCCATAAACTCATTCGTGAATAAACAAATTGCACATACGCAGTGAACGAGTTGCACTGGTGCTGGGGGTTTGTACCGCGGTTTTCTCGAAAAGCGGGAATATTAATAATTCCCTTTGGTGTTTTCTGATTATCAGTCACAATATTGCGCTTGCCGACTGCTGACTACTCTGATGGATGTAATGCTGGTATACATGTGTATCCACTCTATTCATCCGAGTGTTATTTGGTTCAGTGTTGGGCTTTTGCTGGGGAGTTGTCTCACTGGGGTTCACAAAGCTCCACTTTGTTTCGTTTGGGATGATGGCTTGCGTCATGGGTTTATTATATCGTGACCCTGATAGCAGCGAGATTGACCATTGATAAATCATTTTTTTTTTTTTCATTTTTTTTATTATTTGGTTTGTCATAATGCTACAGCAAATATTGATGGAATATTTGTACGGCTTTCAAAATTCACGTTCAATGCACAAGTATAACTAATTTCAAACGATTTTTTCAGTCAATCTATAGAAAAATTAACATTCTTTTTCGTGTGTGGGTGCAAATCAGAATTATTATCAGAATAATCATGAACAGTGGGAATTTTCTTCATTTATCCTTCAAATTTGGTTTCAAATATTGCGAATTTGAGGGAAAAATATAGCGAGGCACTTTTTTTTTCTCTCAAATATATTCTGGAAGAGAAAATCCCGCGGGGAGTTTTACCCCTCGGCAATATCAAAAAAGACAACACAATGAGAAAAACATGTTCTTTAGTCTAGAATATTTACTAACCACAAGAAAATATATTTGGCATTAGTAAGTCTTATGGGAGTATTTACACAGTGATCGCCAGATTTACTGGTGGAAAGAAAATATTCTTGGGAAAAGTAATTTTTTTTCTCAATGCAGGTGTAACAGAAATTAGGAAAGATAAGAATGATTACAGTACGCGTTAATTAAATTCTTTCTGTTTCTGAAATTCGATATGTCACATGAAAAAACATTCCAATTTCTCAAATCGGGAACTCCAAAAATTCGGGAAGCGGAAAATTGTGGACCCGAGAAAAAACAGCGAAATGGGAAAGAACAATAAAATGTTTTTCCCCCCTGAGGACTCATTGACATCGATCCACACTCATATGTTCGGTAATTGCGTTGCTAAAATAGCCCCTGGGATGCAGCAGTTGCAGTTTGGCGTGAATGCGCGAATGCATATTCAGAACGGGCCTCCTCATCTTCTTATATGCCCCTCTGCCTGACTAAAACTCTGTGAGTACCTCATGAGATGAGGGAGACGAAGGGAATCGGGGGAGTAAGACGGAATTACAGAAACATGGTAGTTGCCCCACTGCCTACCATCCAAAATGCACAAGTGTATATACGTGAATGTGAATGGAACTTGCTTGGCACCCCGCCTGTTTATATTTAGCCACTGTGGGCGGTATAGCTGTCATGGATACGTATCATCGGCATAACTGAGAGGCCCGTGCGTGCCCGATGAATAATGAATCTTCGGTCCTCATCGACTTCTGCATCACTGGGTGCCCTCTTCCACCAATAAATGCCCGCACTCAGTGAATCAATCGACGTTGCCATTGCCTAAATTCCACAGTACATAGTGAGTCATGGAAATCATGATAATCTTGAGTTGATCCGATCGGCAGTGACCAATCATCATTTTTCATGGAAAAATTCTCCAGTGAATCCGGGGGGTACTTGTAGTAACCGTGGCAGAGTCGGGTATGCCACTCCACTGTATGAATAAACGTCTTCCTTATTCGACTAAAATAGATCCTAAACTTCATGCATATCTGGATCACAGCCAGATGAAGAGAGAGGACAGGACAGGGACCCTCGCAATTATCATTTGCTATTTCGTTATTCTGAAGTGCTCGAAAATCCTTCATTACTTATCCATTTTATGATTTATTTTTAAATTTTCTTACCTTGAAAAAAAAAAATCATTCGTAGTTCTTTTTGATTTGTATTGTTTTTCAAAATGATTTGTAGTTCTTTTTGATTTGTATTGCTTTTTTTTTTAAATCAATTTATAGCTCCTTCATTACTCACATATTTTATAATTTATTCTTAAATTGTATTGCCGTGAAAAAAAATCACTTGTAGTTCTTTTTGATTCGTATTGTTTTTTAAATTGATTTGTAGTTCTTTTTGATTTGTATTACTATTTAAAAGAAATCAATTTATAGCTCGTTGTGATGTATACTACTCCTCCAGCTCTCCCGAATTTGAATGAACATTCGACAATATGAAATAATTTCTACCTTATGAATATAGAGCTTGAAGTCCTTTGATAATTCAACTGGTTGGAATTCTAATTGCAATCTCTTGTTTCTGTTGGAATATTGCAGACGTATCCAAGTCACTTGCCAGTTGACTCGCAGAAGCAAATGGAGATGCAGCGGTTACAAAGTGAACACTTGAAGAGACAGCAGGAGCACATGATGCAGCATCACAATAATATACAAGAGCTTCAGGCGCAGATAACAAAGGGACAATTGAGTATGCCAAGCGCTCAATCACTCATGTTTCTGCCGTTTCTCGAGCAACTACGTGGTTTACCAGTATCGTCTACTATGCCACCACCCACGTCAACTACCACCGGAAATAAGCATATCAATTCAATAGCTAATGTAAGTGCCATCAGGCTATTCAATTCTCTAATAGTAATCCCATGTTAGTCAAAAGACGACCTCGGGTTTCAAATACAACTCGAACGTATTGATAGCTTGTCAATTCATCCCTGAAATCAATTCCACTCCAGCTGTGGTAAATTAACGAAGAATGTGAATTTTCAATGATTTCTTTCAATTTTCTAGATGATAAGTAGCCACAGAGAGACTCAAAGCTGGGCAACGGCGCACCTAGCCCAGATGACGACGCAGATGGACAAAGAGACTTCACCGACGCCGGTCTCATCAGCGGTAGCGCCGACAGCGCCGCCCCTCCAAGACCCGGACGCTCCACTAAATCTGACAAAACCAAAATCATCGTCATCAGGTGCAACAGCCTCATCATCACCGGGGAGTGATTCACACTCGACGGGTGCAGGTAGCAGTGGTCAACAAGAACAGCCTCTAGCAGCAACAGCACCCAAACTCTTTCCCCCAGGTCTTCCTATCCCCCGAAATTACCTTCCTTCCCTTCCTTATGGTGGTCTACCACCTCACCTGAGTACTCTATCATCACCAATGGGCAAGGTAATGGTAAAGGAAGAGCCTGGTGCTGGTGGTTCAGCAGCAGCAGCAGTTGCAGCTGTTGAGAAGCGCTTCGCTATGCACGGAATGTACGGTCTGCCACCAAGTGCCAATGCCATTCCCTCGTCACCGCAATCTCAACGGCCAATGAAACACTCAAGCAGTCGAGAGGAGCCAACCCAAGAGGAACAAGACTTCCTGTCATCACCACACCTGTGGCGAGATCAATCCTACAAAGTCCTTGAGGATAATACCGAAAAAGCAAAGATGGTGAGACAGCAGAAGAGAGAGAACGAGAACAAGCCACATATCAAGAGGCCGATGAATGCATTCATGGTTTGGGCGAAGGACGAGAGAAGGAAAATTCTGAAGGCCTGCCCCGACATGCACAACTCCAACATATCAAAGATCCTTGGTGCAAGGTGGAAAGGAATGTCCAATTCTGAGAAGCAGCCGTACTACGAGGAGCAGTCACGCTTATCAAAACTACACATGGAGAAGCATCCGGACTACAGGTATCGTCCTCGTCCAAAGCGAACGTGCATCGTGGACGGTAAGAAGATGAGAATTTCTGAGTACAAGTCATTGATGCGACAGAGACGACAAGAGATGCGACAGCTCTGGTGCAGAGACGGTGGACCTGAGATGGCTTTTTTGTCACCTGTGGGTAGCGAAATGGGATCACAGCATCATCCTGCTGGTCCAGGTCCCTCAGCACGACCCTCTGTATCACCACCAGCTTCTCTGCTGAATGGCACAGCTGGACCAAGCCAGGATCATTCCTCATTCTACTATCCGCACGACAGTCTATCACCCTCTGACATGATGAACTTCTCACCGGACAATTCAGGCTCCATCGGCGGCTATGACGCTAGTCCAAGGCATCATGACGAGGATTGAACCGCAGCTCCGGGTCACCCAGCCTGTCGACCCGGAGCACCAAGAACTTATCACGCACGTGAACTCTTCTGGTAGAGATCAATACAAATCCTTCAACTGGGATTCATCATGGTGTGCCAAATCAAGCGAACTCGAAGGACTGTTTTTAAGGATTCGATTCGTCAAGCACCCGGTGCCATCGTGGCAGTTTTTCATTTTAATTTCTGATTTCGTCCTGAGGGGCTAACATCCTCAGATTGCCAAATTACACAAGGCCATCGATAAAGTGATCAGCATTCAATATCGAAAGGATGTTTTGTATAAAAGAGTGAATAACGATTAGAGAAATGGATGATTAAACCGGTGACACTGCGATAAGTGAAAGAACTTGAGCTTTCAATCGAGATACGGAAAACCCATTCGGCTGATGTCCTCGTCATCACAATCATTCGCCATCTTTAAAAGTCGCGCTCCCTGTCCCACGGTAGTGATGCGCAAGTGTATGAAAACAACTCCATGCTAAACGCCTAGTACTTATAGTATTTTTATCATTTATTTATTGAATCTCATATCATTATCGATTGGATGAGCTAGCGTGAAGAGTACAATAGAGATGACTGCGAATGAACAAGATCTTTTATTTATTCAGAGATCATTAAAATCGATTATCTTGTTATCTAGGTTTTCTTTATACTAAAAAAAAAGAAGAACAGAGGACCGATGAAGTTTGGGGAGCTTGATGTGATAATTACTTATGTGCCAAATAGCGTTTTCGGTGACACGGAGAGGGTAATTAATTTGTTGTCATTAATATTAATTAAAAAACCGATATCTCCATAGTTCCGAGGCGCCATTGGCCTCGACGCAATACAAAAAATGAAAAAAAAAAAAAACCAGAAATCGTAATGAAAATAACTTAGAAAATCACTAGAATCAAAAGCTCGATGTAATCGATCCCTATTTCACCCTTACTTCTCTCATTATTTCTTTATTATTTCGTTTTCTCTTTCTCATTTATTTATAGTCAGTGCAATTTATAAACAAGTGTACCTAATATAATTTTATAAAGAGAGCCAGTATCCTCGAATATTGATATATCCGAGTGGCAGCGAACCAGTAGACATATTGCGATGGATGAATGCACGCGAGGATAGAAAACAAAAAGAATATTAATTAGCTTAATGTTTACGATAATTATTTATTTTATGTATATAAATGGAGATCATTTTTAAGTTCGGTTGAATCTAGTTCACCCTGTGCCCTCTATCTCTGTCCCCTCATACCGCCCCCTCCCCCCCACTCCTCTTTCCAACCACAAGACGTTTATATTATTGTACAGTGTAATTATATTACTTGTGATGCATGCACGTAGATTTCTACGTGTTTAATTACTCGATCATCTTGTATAGGTAAAAGGGTGGGGGAATGATGGCGTGGGGTGAAATGGGGCAATTGTTTGGGTTGAGATTGAAGGGGCGTGGCTGAAGGTGTGGGTTAAAAACGGGATTTAGTTGACCCTCGGGGATAGTTGTGGGTTAAGGATCAATTTTTTGGGGTTAATAGTGAAGAGTTTAATCGGGAGACCTCTGTAGGGATTGAGTTGAGCCTCGAGGTCAGAGATTTCATTTTACCGATCAAACTGAAGGTCAAATTATGAGTCAATTGAGGTTGAGGGTCAAAAATAAATATTGAAGTTGGATTTTGGGACTGAGGGTCAATCTGCCTCGATCAAAATCAGAGTTGACCCTCGATTTGAGTAAAATCGGTGGTTTGACCTCCGACTTGATCCACGGAATTTAATTCTCACGGGTGAGGGTCAAGATTCGGAGGTTAAATTGCGTGGGTCAAATGGATTTGACCCTCAAAATTGACCCTCAACTGTACAATCTCAACTCAAATAACAGTCTCGTTTTTCCACATCCAATTCCCCCCTTCACCCCATTAATGTTGAAGAGAATTAAAAAAAAAAATGGTATAGTTTTTATTACGAAAAAGAAGAAAACAAAAAATATTTAGTATTAATTTTCAATTGCCCCTGTATATTTAGTTATCATCGTTTTTTCAAAAGGGAGAAAAAAAAAAACAAAAATTGGAGTTATGAATTTATTAATTCGTCTTTAATGATTTAATACTGTTAATAATTTAAGAGATAAGCTGTACGTTTTTAATTGTACCTATTTCAATTCGAAGAGGATGATTGTATGTGCCAGTGACAAAAAATGAGAGTGACGACTATGCAACGATTGAAACAATCACAAGAAAATATATTCAAAATCCATTGGAAAAAAAAACCCACCCAGGCATAAATTAGAACGTTCATTCGATAAGAAAATACTCATTAAAAGGTGTTGGGGCGGGATGGAGAGGGGGGTGGAGGGGGATGAGAGGAGGAAATTGGCCCAAAGGTCTAGCGACAATTCCATTCAATCGTAATCTATTTTTTCTTTTCTTTTTGCCAGTGAATATTCATTCGCGGAATGATAGTTTCCAAAGGTTGATCGGAATAAAATACGAATCTTGCATTTTTTAATTATCCATTGATGTGCCATAATATCCCATTTACGTTCGTCTTTTTCTTCCGTTTATTTTTCCATTCGAGTGCACATGTCAATGAGAATTCTCGTGAGTTCTCATCTTCTTTTTTTTATTTTTCCTCTTTTTATTGAACAAATCACTTTGGATAAATGACAGAGCCCCAATGTAACGGTTAGCACAGGCTTTAATAAAATAACTGAGTAAATTAAAAAAAATAAATAAATAATGAAGCGGCTACATCAGTGCAAAACGCAATCTGTAATAAATAGCGACAAAAAAAAAATCTGTAAATCAAATATATTATATCAACTAACTATCGTAATATAAAACGTAAGAGGAGGAACACAAGTGAAACTAACATTAAAATGAAAATTTCAATATTCCAAGCATTCACTTCATACATGTACGTTGTTGTTACATATATATATATATAAAAAATGAATGAAAAAAATATATATATACATATATATATATATGCATAGGGTAATGCTTTTCTGACATTCAGATTTAGTTGTAGAAACGATGAAATGAGGAAAGAACGTTACGATTAGAATTCTTTTATGTAAGCAATTGTAAATAGTCATGCAATACTGGGTCAGTGGTGTGTGTGTGAGAAATGAAAATATGAGAGATGATAATTGTATGCACGTGTTGATGCCATTAACATTCTCACGGCCACCTTAACATTTAAATTGTAATGATAAATAATTGAATTTAAAGAATATTGGATGAAAAATTGAGACGAGTTTAATAAAAATTGTAGTTATTCGTAGATTAATTAATGAACTGGAAAAATTGTGTTAAGGTGAGCCGTAAAAATAGATTAGATAGCAAAAAAAAAAAAACAAGTGGAAAAGTCAAGGCCTGAAAAAAATATCATCATTCGCTATTTTATACTCAACTCTGTTACCCCTTTTTACTTTAACTCTAATTATCACTGATTTCGGCGGTTTACTGGAAATATTTTATTACAATTCGGCTGTGACCAACTGCAATTCACTCTTTATCCACCGATAATTGTCGGATATGGAATTCAAATTCACTGGATTATTTTCTGGCAGTGACTTTTCCGGTTAATAGTGACATCAGAAATGAAAAACAAGGATTAAAATGCCCTGTACTGCATAGAGAGAAACAGCGCCATTATATACATGAATGTATCATTATATTTATTATTAATTTAAAATTTAGGTATCTCTTTGTTGTTTGTATTTTACAACCGTAATCAATTATTATTAAATATAAATAAATATCTCTATAAATAATAATTACCTGTTTCCATTGATTTTTATAATAATTTATTCAATTGAAGTGAATTTTATTTTATTTACAGCTAGTGGTAGTGTAGGTACATAGAAAAGAGAAATAAGGTTTCTTCTATCTGCAGTTCAGCTCCTCCTAAGGTTTTTATGACGTTGTGCACCTTTTCCAGTTGATGTTTCTCAGCTGGTGTCATCATCTCTTCAATCTAGAGTCCCATAAATTAATAAATTGATTTAAAAAAAACTGAAATGATCAACGAAAAGAAGGATCAAAAAGTCTAAACCAACCTCGACCAACTGCTCCTCAGGTGCCCCTCGCTCTTTCAAATTACTAATCAACGTCTGAATCCTCAGCTGCTTATCAATCATTCTGGTGTTACCCACAGTCTCATGCTCCCTCCTCTGCATGGTATTGTACAATGCCTGATAGCAGTGCTCCACCTCCATCCTAACGACCTGATTAAGATCAATATGAAAAAGAAAGAAAGCTTTGAGAGGTGCCTGGGAAACCCCAGCCTTCTTCACCTCCTCCATCTGAAGGTAGTGCTCTTGAAACAGAATGAACGTCAGGTGTTTGGCCTCTTTAGCAGGAATCATGGCGAGCTGCTGGATCTGCTCGACCTCGATGTATTGTTTGGTCTTGACGAGCCTGAATATCCTAGCAGCCATTGATCCAAACCTCTCCATTACGATGTTCTCCAGAGTGGCCCACGCCAGCTGGGCAAATGCCTCTTTGATATTCACACTGAATTGTCCACCACCAGAATCTCCAACTCGTTTCAGAAACTGCCTCGAGTCCTGCTCAATTAGCCTGATGTACTGATCTAGGTGCTGGAATAGCCCAGGAATGTCCAGCTTCTTCACTCTCTCCCTGATATCGATGTAGGGAATTGGATTGGATGTGTCTGCCCATGAGGCTGTCCTCTCATGCATCAGCAACAGCATCTGCTTCATCAGCTCACCAGCATCTTCGTCTACGATCCTGGAAACTGCCTCCACGAACATTTTGTCTCTGAGGTCCTGAATCAATTTATCAAAATTCACTCGCCAGTTGATGCCGTTGTCCTTGGCATCTGCGTCAGCACCTTCAATCATATTCTTGAGAGCTTTGAAATTTAATGCTGGCATGCTGAAGTCCACGTTCTCTGGCTGGGTCTCACCCAGTTCATCGGTGCAATTACTTCTCATCAGAAATTTATTACGCACAAGCCAGTCGAATTTATCTCTGAGTGAAACCACTGATGGGGCTGCATCACCTGAAATTTCCTCTTGTTGCATTAACAAACAGTCTATTACTCTTCGAACATGGATTTATCTAAGAACGTATTGATGCCAGGAAAAAATGTCAAAAGTCCTTTTCTGTTGTAGATTTAATTAGCTATGGAAAAGTCCGGTGATGTTTTCACCCTGAATGATGAGTTTTCGAGATAAAGCCATAATTAAGAAAAATTCTTTCCAAAACGGAATTAATGTCTCACCCAGCTTTTGGACTAATTTCAGGTAGGTTTTAACGATAACATGAGATGCTGAATCAAATCCTTGTTTAAGTATCTCCTCCAAAATCATCTCTCCTTCATCTCCACAACAATTTTTAATATACAACATAAATCTGTAAAAATACAACGCCATAAAATGCCTGGACTGAAAAATTTCTGCATTAAAAAAAAAATCGCCATTACCTCGAGTATCGAAGGACCATTATAATTTTATCAGGAAGCAGGGTGTACCTCATCCCCTTATCAGTCATTTCGTGGAAGACAAAGCCATATTTTATCAGAACACATAAAGCTTCTTTCGCCTAAAACCTCAAATCCATGAATTCCCAAAAAATCAAAAGCATTCCTCTGAATATCGAAAATATCTCGGAATCTACGAGAGATACAAAAAAATGTATAAATACATTTTCTGTAGAGAACATCAAGAGCGTCGAAATATGTCTTGACAAAATCTTTCTATCTCCGACAGGTTCCGAGATACATTAAAAAATATATGATTACCTTGATAAGAGGAATTCCAGCAGTTGCTGCCACAAAATGCAGTCCCTGTGAACTATTTTTGTACAAACAATCGCCCACTGACTGGACGATTGTTCCAAAATGCTCCTCTAGTATCGCAGAACATAATTTACCGCAGTAAATGGACATTTTTAGAGTTTGAAACGTATCTGGAATGCCATGCAACAGTGGAACATGTGTTTGGAGCGTTTGGAGCGTTCAGAGAAGATAAAAACAATTCTACTCTGAGGTTAGGTTACTAGGTACGTCGGCAAGGTCGGAATGTTCAATTAAATTCAAACGAAGGGAAGATTTCCGAAATTCCTCAGGATTGTCCTTCCCTTCCGAAGGGAGGGTTATTCCTTTTCATGAGACGAATTCAGCTGTACTATATTTTATTCAATTCTCCCACTTTGCGGAATTTCGGATAAAATTATAATTTAATATCCATACTGAAATCTCGCTCAATTTCCCTTAAGGAATTTCAAGATTTATTTAAATCGTGTTAGGATTCACCTGTTATCACTGACGTCTTTGTAAAACTCATTTGCAAAACTCAATCATTTCTCATCTCTGAAAAAAATCGACGGTTGATTGGTTAATCTGATCAAATCGACTCAAATCGAAATAAAAAATTTAACGTTATCAAAAAGGAAATTTCGAAGTGCTGCAGGGTGCATTATTTTATTTGATTAAATTTTACTCCGTTGATAAAACATAAAACATTCGCAAATGCATTTTAAAACGGGAATTTTATCGGCATTACGGCCGCTAAAAGTATTTTTGAATGTCGAGAACACTTGCCGCCATAAGTCGTTCAATCACACATGCGCACGCACGAATTTTCCCCTGCGCACGCGTATTTCGACGCAGTAGTCGTGCGCTCTAATTCCATTCCGTGTCCTTCATTTTTTTCCTCCTGTTCTCACCAAATATATCTCTTCTCTCTCTCCCAATTGTTGACGCTTTTCTATTAATTACTGTTCTTGGATGGAGACCACTTGTTAGTGGAGTTCATTGAAATCGATTGGAATAATCGAGAGCTTTTTACCACGCCTGTGAGAATGATGAAGAAAAAGTTGAGAGGATAATTCAGTGCGCCGTACATATTTTCCACAGCAATTTACCGCACACATACATGAATGGATATGTTCCATTCCAACGAAGGTAAAGTGAATTGAATGGCAACTTGAGGAGATTTTGGCGAATATCTATTTTGTATTGTCGTAGGCCTGCGGATTTCGGGCGAGATTATGACATTTTGCTTGTTAAAGACTGTCAGCTAACCTTTCATGATCTTTAACCTTACTTTGTTTGTTTTTCAGTCGTCCGATGGTAGATTGACCAGTAGAAATACGTGATGAACGTACCTTGTGACAGATCGACTTAGCTGTCAATGTGAGTTTTTCATCGGAATTTTTCTCGTTTCTTAGACCCCGTGCAATGCTCGTGACACATTCTGCCTAATTTTGATAGAAAGTGTCAAATTTTGGCCGATTTTTCGACAGAATCTGTCAAATTTCGGCTAATTCTTCGAGAAAAATCCTCAGAATTTGTCACACAATAAAATCTGTCATAATTTGTCTGCATTTGATGTTTCTGTTGCGACATTGAAAGCATATATCGTAAATTTACAACAGGTGCCTATTATTATTATTCCAGAATTTTTCGGAAAATTCAATATTTCTATCTCATTAAAAGTTCATTTGTTTTTGGCTACCAGATGTTCAGTCCAGTGCAGATTAAGCAAGAATTCTCCAACGCTGAAGATTCCAGCCAAAATGGCCAGAATTGTGCCCAGGGGAATGTAGAATACCCTGTATTCACGAATCAAGACGTTGAGTACATGTACAGACAATTACCTCAATTCTGGAGCCAAAATCCAGGAATACAGATGGCCGAGGAAGTGGTGGTGTCGAAGAATGATCTGCAGGGGCGACAGACCACCACTCAATCTATCCCAGTGAGTTCAGCAATCCACTAAAAATTATAAATAAAGTATACATAAATCTAGATTTTATTCAGCTTTTTAGGCTTTAGGTCTAGTGTCTTCAGACGTTCCCTCCAGGAGTTCAGAAAGTGCAATGAATCTCTCAGCTATTTTCCACTCTGCCCTGGGCAGCCGTCTAGTCCATAGGTGTCAGTATATTAGCCTTGCGAGAAAACTCGTAAAGCCTTTCCATGCCAGCTTTCCCTGCTTCCCCTGCTGGTGTGACATTTAGCCATTCATTTTCCGCTAGCTCATTGGATTTTACATTACCGAGGATGCCACTGTGGCCTGGGATCCAGACCACCTCTAGCTGATCGTGAATGGCGATCCTCTTCATCAGCTCCGTGTAATTGTTCACTAATCGAGAGCAGCTTTCATGCCCCAGCCGTGCCCTCAACGCGCGCTTGCTATCCGAGCAGATGTATATTTTCTTGCCCTTATCCTGTCTGTCCAGGAGTATCCTGGTACAGGCTCTCAGGGTCCGTGCAGTTGTAGATCCCTCAGACCTATTCCCCGCTTCCACTCCGTCGCTCATCCTGGAACCATCCGTGTATCAGACTAGTCCTTCGGGCTGCGCTCACTCCGAATCACTCCCTGGCTGGGCATCCCCATAACCAAGGTTGACCTTGAAACTCTTATGGACGTGCCTTTGTGGTCCGCAAAAAGTAAAAAAAAAATTATTAAAATTGTTAATGTTATTTACTCAATTCATCTGAAAATAATTTGTTGTTCCAAAGATTACTAAACTATATTTACTAAGCAGAAGCTATTTTTCCCCTAGGTATCATTGAAAACACGTAATCGAAATGAGTTTGAACTTTGAAATATTGAGGAAATACGATTCATCGATGCATCACACAATGAGTGACGGTTCATTTAATCTTTCGAGAAACTTGTGGCTCTTGTTATTGGATTTTAACGTAGATCGTCATTATTTTACACGCGATTTTTGATTGTCTCGATTATTTTTCGATAAAAAAAACTTATGAATACATTCAGGATATCCACGTAACTAGTGATTTTTAACATTGAACGTCAGAACTTTCATTTAACAAAATGCAAAAAAACATGTTTTTCTTTCAGCAGGTATCACCGTACTTGCAGCCAACGCCGCTGTTCCAGCTGAGTCAGCAGCACGAATTGTCAACATCCCTGGGCCAGCACGTGTCCTGCGTACCCCAGCCCCAGCTGTTGTCCCATCAGAGGCTGGAGTTGGACCCCTCAGACCCCCAAAATCCCCAAACATCACCCCCAAAGCAAAATGGGCCAGGCAGGCCCCCGAAAACGTCAGGACCGGGCTCGACAAAGAAGCACAAGTGCCAGTGTGAAATTTGCTTCAAAGAATTCGGTCACAAGAGCAATCTCTTCATCCACATGCGAACCCACAACGGTGAGAGACCCTACAAGTGCACCCAGTGTGAAAAATGCTTCACACACAGCGGTAATTTGGCAATTCATATGCGAACACACAGCGGTGAGAGGCCATACGCATGCCAAATATGTGGTAAAATGTTCAGTCACAGTGGCAATTTGTCAACCCATTTACGCACCCACTCTGGGGTTAAACCGTACAAATGCAGTGTTTGCGGTAAAGAATTCAGACACAGTGGTAATTTATCGATACACGAGAGGATACACTCTGGTGTTAAACCATTTCAGTGTAAAGTATGTGGGAAGGAGTTTTATCACAGTGGTAATTTGACGACTCATATGAAGAAACATCCTGTTGTCAGTAAAGATGAGGGGGAGAGTGAGGAGGAGCACAACTCCGTTGGGATGGATGTTAATGAGGGTAATAGGGGCAATCAGGAGGGCAAGAGGGACGAGGGAGAGGCACAAACTTTTGTATCGGGCAGTTAATGTTACTTGTTTGAGTGGTGTGGGGGTTCATCGGGTGAGTGACTTCAAATGCATTTGAGATTTTTTGATTTTTCAGGATTTTTTTAGGCTGCGGAGTTCAGGAAGAGTTTCTTATGATGACATTTTTGGGGGCTTATTATCTTGGCAAATGCCTTTTTTGGGGAATTTTTCTAAGTACAACCGATGGTTTTTACAGATAAATTGATAATGAACAAGAAAAGAGGATGAGTCGGATTTGTTTTTTTGTAAATATCAGGGGATTTCGAAAGATATTGATTTTTTTGAGAAATGTCAGAAGACTTTTTTGTGGGGAATTTTTTCGACTATAAAAAAGTTATTTGGAAGTTTTATGTGAAACCGATGGTTTTCGAGATAAATTGAGAGTTAAAGGAGAATCATGAGAGAAAAAGGAAAGAAACATTTTTTGATTTTTTTTAATAGCAGTAGATCTTAAAAAGTATTGATTTTTGGCGAATTGCCAGTTACAAAAAAGTAATTTGAGTTTTCACGTGAATATTTGGTTCAATGAGTAAAGTGAATACTGGAAAAACCGAGTGAATGGCGATTTTTCATGTGCAAATTACATAAATCAATTTTTTTACTGTTAAACTCGTTGCAATAGTTTTTTCAACGGATCCATCACTTTTCGTTACTTGTTCTCTTGTTATCAATTAGCAACAAATAAGTTTTCCGAAATATTTTCCTTATTCACTGACTGAACCATTACAAAATAGCAAGTAAATAATTCTCCAGCGAAACCAGGATTCACTGAATTATTTAAAATAATGGAAACAATCAACAAATATCACAATAACATTTATTCCCACAATATTAAAAAATATCATAAACTTCATTGACTATTTAACAATTCCAAAAAAAAAACTAGTGACTATTATTTTTTTTCTGTTCTCTCTAAGAGACAGAAATCAAACAATAACATTCAGTTATGAAAAAATGATTTTTGAATAAATATTCGGAATAATTCATGTTGTCTTTTCGAAATAAATAAAATCTCGAAAGCATTTGAAATAATCTCTGGAGTGAATGGCCATACTACCTCGATTGTACGATATTTTCTTATTCTGCGACAACTGGAGGGAATTCGTTGGAATCTCCTTGAAAAACTTGTACTTAAGACACGTACTTTTTTAAAAAGAAAATCATCATAACTCTGTATTATTGAATAGTTTCTCTCCCCCTGAATTCAAAAAATCGGGGGGAGATGGAAGGTGATATTGTCCGTGTACTCTAACTGATAATTTCCATCAACTGCGAGAAAATCAATTTGTGGATCAAATATTGGATTGTGCACTGTCAACTGCATGATACACGTAATTACTCATAACTACTAATACCAGAAATTACATAATTTTGTTAATTAGTCGGCTCTTTATTCACGCCAAATGTAACAAAGAAAATCCTTTTAAAACATTTATTTTCTATTTCTTCATCTTCCATTGGAGATAAACTGCGGAATTATTTAATTAACGAGATCATTGTGAATATGTGGAATTGTTTGAATCGAGTCTTTCCGAGGACTCGGGGCTTAACAATCTTTGAAACTTTCCAGAAGATCAATTGATTGAGGAGCGGATTTATTAGGAGATTCAAGTTTTTCTATCTTATCAATTAAATGTTCTAATTTTATTTTCCAATTTCCGGAAACATTCCTTCCCTGTCAATAAATGAATTAAATACGAATGTTTAGAAATTTCAGGATTATATTTTTATCTCAATTTAATGATCAAAATAGTCTTAAGCAAGTGGGGGATTACTGGAAAAGTATTTTTTTCATACATAATCGAATGGATTTGGAACATAATAGATAGCGAAAACGGACGAAATGAAAAAACCGGAAAAGTGATTTAAGGCTCGCGTGGATTATCTAGAAAAGATAATTTACTCCGAAATTCGGATTCCTAATTACTTTGGCAATTAATCAACTAGGCCGCTAGCTAACAATTATCGGAAAAAACTATTAATTGACGGAGTAATTAGAAGTCCCAATTTTGGAGTAAATTATCTTTTCCAGACAGTCCATCCGGGCCTTAAATTTCTCAGATTGCGTTGGAATTGAACATGCGTAAAATCTTCTATTTTCATTCTTTATTCTGTGTCATCTCATCCAGATCTTCAAATCTACATGTGATATATCCCCGCTGGTGCAGTCTAAAGTCTCGATAAATGGCAAACACTCATTTTTGGGGTGTGACATAACGTAAAAAATGGAAACTACCTGCTATAACTTGATGAAAATTCAGTGCAATTAGGTTTGTCATACATCATGATAAAGAATAGTAAATGTTTTTCAAAACTGTCTATGAATATCTTCGCCTGGTCAATTTAGAAGCATGAAAAATTCCCCCGAACTTAATTTATGGGATGATACATGAAAATAAAACTTTCGCCTACTAAGGGGAATATCACAGGCGCACGTGGAGCGCACGAGCTGTATTGAGAAGCATTTTTATTATCTGTGATCATATATTCGGTATCGTTCAACCAAGAAGATTAATCTGAAGCAATCATAACAAGTGGCGGGATATTGAATAATTACTGATTATTTTTTTTTCATTCTAATTGTCTGATTTGAATTTTTTTTCTTATCTTTGATAATTTTTATATATTTTCACAAAGTAGAAGTTTTCTTATTGTCCTTCGTTGTTTGGATACCATTGAAATAAATAATAAATTGATGTTTCAACCGGCATTTACATGAAAAATACTCATCAGAGCTCAACGAGCGTTGGATAATTTGAAAGCTCATTTTTGGGTAATAATCTAAAAGAGCACTTGGCTGAAGGCCCTCGGGCAATCGCCAGCTGCAAATTCTTGGAAGAACTTGCAACGAATTCCGTTAAAAATAAAAAAATATAAAAGAGCACTGCATATGATTTTCTATTTTAATAAAAAATTTGTATGTCATAGCGGCCGATAAAACGCCTTTCTAACCTCGCTTCGCTGAAATAAAAACGCGTTTTCGGTCATAATGACATAAAATAGCATTATAGCCACGGCAAAAAAGATCATTCTGACTCATGCACGTTATGATCCTCATCTTCGGCTCGGACTATAAAGCCGAATTCGTGAGATTCACTTTTTTCGTCCTAGGCGTGAAAAATACTATTTTTAATAACTACCAAAAACAAAGGGATGAAAAAAAAATTGACTCGTACGTTTATTGATTCCTAACTCAGAACAGAATGAACGCAATCAAATGAACGGTGTATCATTCGAAAGTTAAAAGAATGAATATCAATTAATTGTCTAAAATGTGATGTATTGCAAAAAGCTAGGTTGTTAATGTCCAATGTTGCTTGCTCGAGAGTTCGTCTCCAAGTGTCCCTGATCACCAGTTCGTCCAGGGTGACAGGTCTACCCACAGGATAAGGCCCTTTGTCTATGGGGCTGGTCCAGGTGTTTCGATTATAAACAGCATAAATGTTTCCATTATTCCCTGTGATCTGTTACAACGGGTCTCTTGTTCGTTTCAACGTCGAAAATATTTCCAACAATAACGATTCGTAGGATTTCCTGGGAATGGAAAGTGGTAAAGTGGAATGAGGGTTTTTAGTATGGTTGTTGTTAACAAATGGTGGGGAACTATTCGGTATGTGTTAAACTAGATATAAAAAATAACGGAGATACAGCATTCGTTTTAACGTCAAAAATATTTCCAACATTGCAGTTTCGCTCATCAACAGCGAAAGAATAACGGAATTATTGGATATGGGAGATATAAATAATACTATAAAGCCGTGGATTAAACTTTAATTCTTTATTCTCAAAAAAAATGGCACGAGGAAGAAACGTCTGTACTCTACGGAAATCTCCAGGAGACTAAAGACTAGTCACAAAGACGAGAAACAAATCCATCACCTAATGAATGAACTCTCTGTTCTTTCTTCCTCAGAAATCATTGTTAATGTTTATGTAGTCTCTCAAGTGACTTTCAGTCAACATCCATATCGATTCATTTTTGTAACAGTCACTTAAAGAATAAATTAAACTCAATAATCCAACAGGAATGTTTCGATATCTCCTGAGGAATGCTCCATAATGTAACAAACAAGACCCATCATTTCTTTATAAGAGCGCAATAGCCGAAAAATTTCAAAACATTGAACTAAAGATAACGCTGTAACCCTAAGTGTTGTTTTTCCTGAAAAATTCTTATTTACTTTATGGTATTTTGAATCCCAGTCTAATTACGTGAGAAAAATCGTCATTTTTATTTAAACATATTTTCCTTATTCATTGACTGAACCATTACAAAATAGCGAGTAAATAATTCTCCAGCGAAAACAGGATTCACTGAATTATTTAAAACAATGGAAACAATCACCAAATATCACAATAACATTTATTCCCACAATATTGAAAAATATCATAAACTTCATTGACTATTTAACAATTCCAAAAAAAAAAACTAGTAACTATTATTTTATTTCTGTTCTCTCGAAAAGACAGAAATCAAAAAGCGAAAGAATAACGGAATGTTTCGATATCTCCTGAGGAATGCTCCATAATTTAACGAACAAGACCCATCATTGCTTTATAAGAGCGCAATCCTATCCTATTCTAAAAAGGATAAACATCGAGACTATCGATATCTCGAAACTCTGTCCTATTCTAAAAAGGATAAACATCGAGACTATCGATATCTCGAAACTCTGTCACGCTTATTTCTCATTGGTTCAGTCGTTTGAGGCGGCTAATTTGAATTTGAAACTCACTTAAATTAACAATTTTTAATGACGATTTTTATAATTACAGCGCGCTGTAGCGCGCGTTCGTTCTCGTAGCCGAAAAATTTGAAAACATTGAACTAAAGATAACGCTGTTACCCTAAGTGTTGATTTTCTTTAAAAATTCTTATTTAGTTTGTGGTATTTTGAATCCCAGTCTAATTACGTGAAAAAAATCGTCAATTTTATTTAAACAGTGCAGCGGAGAATTTCTCTATTTTATCCTTAAACGCGATGTTATTTCCAGAAGAAAAATCACGTAGGGGACAACTGAGTACAGAACGTGGCGCCAGTATTTCCAGGTTTTACGGTTGCATTATCGGACGCCTTTCGCATTAGAACGAGCATTCCTATGTGTTTACACGTCCAGATTGATTTCGATTTGCTTTCTCACTCGAGTGAATAAAAATTTCATTAATCATACGTCATTCGCGATTACCCAGTGAGGCCCAGGGCACGATCACGAGAGCCTTGCAATCACACTCAGACGCGTTGGGGATCACAGCCTGTTATTGAAATAAAATAAAAATAAAAATAAAATACTCAATGGAAAGTCACAATGAACGAAATTCAGTTTAATCTGTCCGACGTTTTATGGCGCCGAAAAACTGGAGCAAACAAAGTGCTCTTGTTGCTCTTGAACTCTAATTGCGTAATCAAAACAGCTGATGAAATTGATAACATTGGCTTCCCATTCAAGCCTTTTGTAAATTTGAGTCGTCAATTAAAAATAGAGACGCGACAGTTGTCATATTTTTCTATCGTTTCGTTGTTACTTTGTTTGAACTAGATGGTTTATGTACCGTAAATTCTGTCTCGACTGTCGGAATATTTTTTGGTTCAAATATAATGGAATCATTCCACTTATCTGAGAATATTCAACAAACAATTGCCTGGGGGATTTTCTACATGTGATGTTATGAATTTATTACAGAATTCACGGATAGGAGATTAATTTTTTTTTTTTTTTGGATATACAAGATTAGCTGGTAGTTAATTGCGTAGTTTACTGATTGCATTTTTTCTTAACGATTTTTTAATGTCTAAGCAATAATGAAAACCTCATCATGCCAAAATTATGGAATTATATAATTTTCAATTTTTTAAACAATTAGGAGAAAAATCATGTGACGTATTTTTTTTATAAGAAAAAATTAATTAAAAAAAAAATATTTAATGATTTCATGGAAATGTATGAACTATTTTACTATAAAAGAATTAGAGATAAAAAAATCATGGAAATCTTTAATAATATTAATAATATTAATTATTATTAAATTATTAATTTTATTAATATTATCAAGAATATCAGTAATTTAATTTATTTAAATAATAATATTGATATTATATTCATTATATTAATAAATTATTAATAAAAATATTGTATTATACATATTAATAATTTAATTAATTTATAATAATATCGATACTATATATAGTACAAATATTATTATAAATTAATTAAATTATTTATTTAGTTTTCAGATATATTTATTAAGGTAAATATATTCACCTTAATAAATATATCTGAAAAATAAATATGGTAGACTCAAGATCTATAATCATAATCTTAAAATAGATCGGCAACTGATTTCGTTTCACAACAGTTTTCCTAGAGGATAAACTTTCTCATCTGTACGAATTAATGATGAAAAAATCAGCGAAATGCGATATCAACACTAAATCATTTTGCAATCGTGTTCGTTCATAGTCGCATAAAAATCAAATCATAAATAGAGAAAAAAAAACTTGTGGATAAATTTTCCCCAAGAAACACGATTTTCATGTGATTTTTCATTTATTTATGATTTATTTATAATTTATTATTATTTATTGTTCAATCTTTCTCGTGTTTTTTTAATAAATATAAAGTAGAGATTATGATCATAATCTAGGCTGGATAGGTCAGTCCTAGATTAAACTCCAAGACTTTTTTCTTAGAGAAAATTTTTTTTATCTGTACGAATTAATTATGAAAAAATCGGGAAAATGGAAAATATCGATATAACCGAAAAGCCGATTATATCACACGTTATATCAGCCCCCACAATCGGAATGAAATTCAGGTAGCCAGAGTAGACCCTCGGTAACAAGCGAACAAGTAACGCAACAATCTTTCCTCTTTTTAACATTCCCATTTTCCCCCGCCCCTGAAAAAAAAAAGAGAGAAAAACAATTTCTTTCCCTTATTGCGTGTACCGAAGAGTCTAAAACGAGACCAGAAGATGAGCAAAACGTCGAGCACTCGTCAGAAAGAGATAAAATAAAAAAATATAGAAGGCCCTTACGGGTCCGTAACACAGGAATATATCGAGAATATATCGAGCTCATGCCCTGAGGGAAGTTACCGGCAAGAAGTGCCTCGGAGCCGATGTATAAACGTAGACTCATCATTGAGTCTGGACCAGAGCTCTTCTTATTCCACGAGCAGTTGATGCTATTTTCATCCAACCAGTTTGTGCTACCTGGTCGGTTAAATGAAATAAAAGGCAAGACCGATTCGAGTGAAGAGGTGAAGAAAAAAAAAAAAGATGCAAAAATGAGGGAGGGAGGGGGGGAAAAATAGTCGTGGAAATGGCGCCGCTGTAACAGAAGAAGACGACTGACCTGAAAGAGGACAAAGACCACCATGGGAATCATGGGATTGCACCTTCTGCCCATTGGCCTCAGCCACTGGGAAAACGAGTTCTGGTTGACCGAGCTTGCACCCTGGGGTCGCGATTCTCCAGTACTGTATTCTTTTATTTATAATAGCGTTTTTTTTTTTTCTCTCGTGGATGGGGTCGTTGGCGATGTTTCTTCTTAGTCTCGCTAATCTTCTTCATCGATTTTTTTACCAGTCTCTCTCTTCGTTTTAACGTCGACGTCTGCATCGCTTTTTTATTTGGACAGGCCCACGTTTTTTTTTTAGTCCCACCGTCTCAGAGATTTTCGATGTGCCATTTCGTCTTACATCATGAGGGAGTTCCTGGAAATTATAAAGCCATTTGTTGTTACAATTTTTTTTAATTTATTAAATTTATGTTTTTATTTTTTTATTGGGATCAGAAGGATTTTGTACTGCGTTATAATTTTTTCTGGAAGCAATTGTTTGTTTGGGAAATAATTGTTCTTGAGTTTTAATGGTGGTGATTTTATCTTGACTCTCTCCTGATTTTTATTTTTGCAATTGAATTGTTTATTGAATTTTTTACTTCAATTGTGTTAGAAAAATTTGAGAATTCGGAAATTCGAGAATTCAAGGGCATTTTTGGATCTTCCTCTTGGTCTCACTAATCTTTCTCATCGATTTTTAAAATCTCTTTCTTCTTTTTAACATCGACGTCTGCGGTTCTTAAATTTTTTATTTTATCCATTTTTTTTCTGCTGCCCGGTCCAACTCTTCATTCGCACGATCTCCAATATTTTCGAATTGCCAATTCTTACGTCACGTGAGAGTTCCTGGAACTTATTAACACACTTGTTCATCATACCTTCTATCTCATTATTATTAATTATCCCCGATTCGCCAGGACAATCATTTCCCCAAATAATCAATTTCTCCACTTTTCCACTCGATTTTTATTTCAAATCTATTTAATTTCATTATCATTAATTATCATTTCCCAATTCGATTCCATAAAAAACTATTTACCAACTAAAAATATCAATAGAATGGGAGATCGTGATGACCTTGAAATGTTCTTTACTCCATAATCCCCAATTATCTAGAAAAACATCAATTCCAGGTGGAAATATTGACGGTCATTTTTCTAGGATAAATACGATATTTAAGTTTTTTAATAAAATCGTTAACAAATTGATAATTAAATCGTTAATTAAATTGAATGGTTTTCTATAATAAATTCATGTCATCAATATCAACCGAAGACGAGTAATTGTGAATGATCTCCCTGGATGTGACCTCTCCACGTGTCAAATGTCTAGAGACTAGAGTCTAGACCACCCTCAGCCAAACCCATCAAACGCATCAAATAAAATAACTAAAACGTTCTGGTGCTTTTCCTGGTGGATCGTCGGGACTGGAGTGATGAGAAAAAAAAAAATCGTCGAAAGCCTGAATCTTCCCCAGAGTTGAATAAAAAAGTGGCTTACCTGGCTCTCTCTGAGAAGGTGGTGATAAATAACAGCTCGAGCCTTATTGCATCCTTTTACTCTTCACTCCAGGTTGCCCCAGCCTGTGCTAAACTTAGACTCATTTTTTTTTATCACTTTAACAACTCGGACCATTCATTTTTCCCTTTGCCTCCCCTTGGCTAATCCTCATCCGCATTTTTTTATACTTTTCTCAGTGCACGCTATTATTAATATTTATATTTTTAGACACCCATGGAGCAGAAAATACCTACTTTCTCTGGTTGTCCATGGTAAAAAGACTTTCTATGCTAATTATCGAATGGATCTGGATAATTACCAAGTGGGTTATAAATAGATATGGGAAAAATAAATGATGGGGGTAATCATTGGGTGTCGGGGAGAAAACCGTTTCCTTTAATGGAAAGGTGCAGCAAAAAATTAACAACATATTACCGGATTGGTAATAACTGGGGGGACTAACAAAAGATGGAAAATAAGATGTTGCTGAGGATGGGGGGAATTTTCTTTGGAAACGGGGTCGCTGTCCTCCGCAATTAGAGATTTTCTTTTTGTTGGGGGAATAGAATAAAACAGATCTTGTTTACTCAAGTGTTTACACAGAGTTGAGATAACTGTCTTTTATTGACCTCAAGACTTTTCTCTCCTTCATTTTTTGCCCCAGGATATCTTCGATGTTCACGGTACGGTGACCGTTCTAAATTTTCAATGGTAATATTACCCGCCAAAATATTATAATGGAAATATATTGCCTCGCGAAAATATTAACCCTGAAAAATGTTACAAGTCGAGATATTACGGTATCATTATATTATTTTTAAAAATATTGCAAATTAAAGGATTATGATATCAATTGGTTACTGCGCAGAAGTATTTTACTGGCGAAATATTGTTGTCCTCAATTATTTTTCAAGCAATATTCCTATGTGGAGGCGATTGTTGTGATTTGCTTGAGCGAGCTGGGGATTACTTTTGCGTACGTTAAGAAATCGATAACAATCGATAATAATCGATATATTTTGCGTATCATAACAAGTACTGCCTGAGGATTTCTGTGGATTGAATTCGTCAATCGGTCTGTGATGGTGTGGGATATCTCCAAGGCGTCGGTCATAACGTCATTTTGTGATTTGAAATATTTAAAAATTATTGGTATATTGAGGGGCAGTTGTAGCGAGTAACAGTTCGGGAGTGATTGTCAATTATATACCAAATATAACAATTTATTATTATTTTTTTTTCTCTTCTAATGTTTCGAAATAATATGTTTGTTTAACTGTTTTTAGCTGTAATGTTTTGAAGCAATAGTTTCTTCAATTGTAATATTTTTTGTTCTGGTGTTTTTAAGGTACGAGACCTACTGCGCACTTCGCGCGCCGCATTTGAATTTGGCGGTTCGAGTTGACCAATGAGAAATCAGTCCCACGCGTTTCGAGATATTTCGACTCGGGCGAACTTCATTTTTGTGGTTTTACTTTCATAATAAGGATTACTTTGAGTTGTATTATTTTGATAGGCAACACACGAAACCTCTGGACTCATTTCGCCTTCATAAGAAAAATCCTGGAAAAATCGTTGACGTTATTTTGAATTTAATTGACAAGTTTATGATCGAAACCTACAGTTCAGATAATTATCCTATGCACATTCTAACTCTTTTCTCCGATTGATGTTTTCCCTGAGGATATTTTCTCTCCCTCGCGCACAAAAAACATTTACAACTTTATTTTCAACTCGTTCTGCTCATACCACGTATTTAAATTTTCTGCATAATTATATATATTCTCTGAAGAATTTCTCTTTGTGTGTGTGGAATTTCGAATGTGACCCACGAAATTTGAGAAACGATACCGATTATCAACCCGGAGATGACCCTCAAACTCGCCTCTCACGAACCATTCACCGAACCGATGACATCACGTGTCATCGGAAAAAACAATAAATAAATAATTCCCGGCGACCGCTCGCATATTTGTCAAGGACGTTCGATTACGTCCTTTCACGATGATCAAATCACCGGTGGACTTGCATCGAGTAACGCCCGAAGGATGAAGGGCAACCTTTCATCATATGGAAAGAATTAAATAGTGAACATAGTTAAAGATTTTCCGATTTTTCCGATTGACTCTGTGTAGTCATAAGTACTATGTCCCTTAGTAGACACTATCCCAGATCATGAACTCAGTCAAGAAAAAGAAACGAAAAAAAAATCGATCTTGATTACTATGTCCCATAGTAACACAATTTTCCATATTTCTGTAACATAGTGGGTTGTACTATATCACCAGAATAACTACTACGTAGCCAATAATTAGGAATTATTGCATAGTAATGATTTTTAACTATACCTTTACGGTCATGACAACAATCATTCCGTACTCAGTCTTAACTATGCAATTTGGTAATTATTGCATAGTGATTGACATATGGGATCATAATTATTTTCGTCTAGGATTTATCGGATGCATAAAATAAGAAGTACTATGTAGGACAGTAGAAGTAAGTATGGCATATACTAATAGTAATTACCATTGAGGGTCTTACTATTCCTCATAGTAATAACCGACAGCCCTTGGCATAGTTACCCTCACGAGAGGCCAGTGACATTTACAATATGCAGATTCCAACGTAAACATTTACAATGTTCCATTTTCTGTAGTTCGAAACATACTAATGATCGCATAGTAGTTACTTTGTGTCATGATGATTGTCAACATTCCATAGTACCAACAGAATTAGCAAAATACGATCTACTATCCTGCATAGTAGAACTTAATAGATAGTAACAGTAAATATAGTGCTATTACCATTTACGGATGGGTCTCACTATCCACTATGGCTCTATTACTATAGCAACCGTTGTACTCATTAGGTGTCGACAGTTACTATGTGTGAAGTACGACGTGGGAATTTGAACAATTTCATTTTCTCCGTGCAATAATTCATTGCAATGCCCTCTCTCTCGTGTTTACGGTATCAATGTAGATACAGTCATTGGAGTGCGAGTTGTATAAGCGTGTCATATTATGAGTTATGGCATTAGTAACCACTTAACCGGGTGCTAACTATCCTTGTCACACGTTAGTCCCTCATAAGTGTATGCAACGTCATCACAACGTTCGTGCATCAATGCTTGAGATTAAGTGGACGGGGTAGAGATGCCGCAATGAGGGGAAGCCGAGATTAAAACCAGTTTGATGGAAAGTGGCCAATGAACAAAGGTCGACTGGAGGACACTGACTGTTCCGTCATCTTCCCTTTCGATGGGGCTTTATCATTATCATCATTCTGATAAGCTGATTCCCACACCAAAATCAGTTCCTACTCTCAGAAAATCTCTCTGTTCTAGGATTAAATCAGGATACCACTATTCAACTACTATCTTAACTATTTTGTACACCAAAATCTGGCAGGTTTCATCGAGGAATGATTTCTACAGACATACATCTGCCTCTCACACGAGCTCTTCAAAAATATTAGTCTATTGATTTAAACTATTTCTTTCATGAACCAATTTCGTTTTCTAATAGAAGTCTTATAACGTCAAGAAATTTCCTAGAGCCATAGTAGAAAAATTCTCAACAAAATCAAGTGGAAAGGTTCTAAAAATGATAGGTTGTAGAATAATTTCTACAGAAATTAGTCTGCCTCCCACGTGATTTCAAAAATACAAGTCTATTGACTTTTTCAGATGCAACAATCACTTAACAAAATAAAATAAAGCTTCACAGTTTCTTCTAAAAATCCCTAAAAACCAATTTCTTTTCTGTTAAATTTTGGGGTTTTTTCCCAGGTTCAAAATTCACTCTTCCAATGTTTCTATATTTCCGGATTTAGGAAATATTTATTCCTTTGTTGCTGTGGGACCTTTTCTTCATGTTATAAAAAAAAGGGAAATTCCTGGAGGGACTTTCTCAGTGTGGGTTTTTTCCAAAATACATCTGGTGACCAGAGAAGGTCAAAAATGTCAATGTCAAAAATTGAAGACCAAGGGTTGAGGGTAGAAGGAGAAATTATATTGCCCTCTGGAGAGAAATTTAATGTGGGCCTCACTAGTAATGTTTAGTTAGTTCGTTGCAAGTCTTCTTTCAGTATAGTACCTCTTGATTGTCTAGACTCTAGAGTAGGATAATTCTAAATATCAATTCTCAGTTTTCAAAATAATCAAAGTGTTGGTTATACTTTCTAAATAGTATTCGTATAGAGTCAAGAACCGTTCAATACCCATAATAGAAAAGTTTGCTAAAAAAACCAGCGAAAAATGTTTGAAAGATGGAATCCAGCAAAGATGTGCGGATCTTCACTGCAGCTAAAAAACTTGAAGAATTTATAGCAACAAATTTTTATATTAATTAACGTGAGACCTCATTCCAGTGGCTCCCTTCCGCGAATCGCCTATGATTTCGCGCTATTTCTTGTGCTACAAAAGTGGCGCCTGGTAAATGATGCCCCCAACAAATAGCTACTGAGGAATCATGAAGGACGAAGCTACGAGGTCGGCCAAGAGGCCGGTTGTTAGCCCCTCATGGGTAATATCCTAGTAAGAGAAATAATAGCCGACTTGTACCCAAGAGGTGGGAAATATATCTTATCGCTGAGTGGCTCTGAGCTACTGCACACAGATATATCCAACACCATTCGGATGAGTCTCAATTCTCCCACCATCAGACAACTACCTGTCTCCACCAGATAGATTGACATACTATTATTTATTTTACCTCCTCCCCTACTGGATTTTCACTTTTTTCCACTTCTCATTTAAATGGTCTCCAGCACTCGGGCAAAAACACCAATCACCCCAGTCTGGCTTGGCTACTCTTGGTGACTAGGTACCAGTGATGACTTGGAAACTGTTGTCTTTGGTATCATTGGCCTCAGTATACAATACCATAGTGTGAGGAGTGGAGGAAGGAGGAGTAGACGAAGAAGACGCAGAAGGAGAGCCAGAGGACGAGAGTGGAAACACCATCCGAGTATTTCTGACCCCTCGGGAGTCGTCGGTGACCAGTCTTGGTGATCACAGCCCACTCTCAGCTCTTCCAGGATCTCCACATCTCCACTTGGTCCATTCTGGAGGTCAGTAAACTCGAGATTATAAGAGTCAATCAATTATGGGGACCAACCACCCACCGAGATAACGCCGTTTTCATGTTTTGCGGAATTATTCAATTATCTCGAAAATAATTAGTTTTACAGGGAAATTTATAATTGGCTTTTTTGCCGAGAATTTGAAGGTCGATAAATAAGTACTTTTGGGTTTTTTTCGTTTTGGCGATAATTTTCGAGATAAATCGCGGGTTAGGGGCAATGTTGATGGCAGAGTGGGCCATTGCAATATTTTTCGTAATTATGCAATTATCACGAAAATAATTAGTTTTAGGAGAAAATGTATGATTACTTGTTTTGTTCAGAATTTGAAGCCTGAGAAAAAAGTACTTCAGGGTTTTTTTGCTGAATCGATGGTTTTCGAGATAAATCGCGATTTATTAAAGTTTCGAAAGACGCTTCGCCAACTCTGACATTTTCGTAATTATGAAATTATCTCGGAATGAATTGATTCTACAAGAAAATGTCCAATTTACTTTTTTGTGAGAAATTGAAATCTCAAAAAAAACGGTCTTTACAGTTTCTCTGGTGGAGTCGATAGTTTTCGAGATAAGCCATGAGTTAGGGAAGATGTTGAGCAGAGACTAATCCTTTTGATCCTTTCTCGTAATTATGCAATTATCTCCAAAAGAATTGATTTTAGAAGGAAATGTATAATTACCTATTTCGTAGAGAATTTAATCCTCGAGATAAAAGTACTCTTGGGATTTTTTAATCGAGTCGATAGTTTCCGAGATAAATTCCTTGGAATATACAGCGAACACCTGATGCTCGTCGTAAATAGAATCCTCGATCATACTGGTTTACACATGATTACACGTTACGAATAAATGGAATTGGTTGTAACGCAAATGCGTAAACTTGACGGAAATTTGATACGGCGGTTGATTTATCAAGGACGTGGGCGGTTTAAGAGTATCAGACTGCATGTTGCACAGAAAAAAAATTATACTGAAATTTATCCTGACATTGCCGCAAATATTGCAAGTATTTTTATTAAATTAGCACGTCTACTGAATTTCTCTCCATAAATGTTATTGTTACTCTCAGGTAATTTCTCATTTTACAATTACAATGCAAATTGCAATTTTCATCAGAAAAAATTACAATATTTTGTCAAAAAATTACCAAAACGATTTGAATTAATTCTGATTACTTTCGTTTCATTTATTATTAACAATCACTTTTGATTTTAAATGAAAATAAAATTTCGTGAATTTGTGAAAAAATTATTTTGTAGAATTTTTCAAATAATTGATCATCACAAAAAATGAATTAATTTTTATCATCATTTGTATTCCATTTATTTTTAACAATCATTCTTAACTTTCGATGAAAGTCTGAATTTTTATTGGAATTACAATATTTAAGTGGAATTGATTGTTTTTTGAAAATAAAAATCTTATAAGTAGATTTTTGACAAAAGGATGTTATCACTAAAATTTTGTCATTATAAATCCCGGACTTCAACAAAACAAAAAATTGGCAAAGACTCGGTCATCGCTAATTCATCGAAATTACCGGCGGATTATAGCGTGACTGATGCGAATTCGTAATGGGACGACAGGTCGTTATTTTTTTCATGTTTTTTTTCTGTCAATTTTTAATCCCCGGATTTTTTCACGGATTTGGGAATTAACGGTTGGAATTACGGACGGATGAAGAGAGACTTTTTATCGTGAGATGTGCGTACGGCAATTATTATGTGAATGACGATTAGTAAACAGTTCGGTGTGCGCAAGGTTTTTACAACTATTAATAGACGACTTTCTGACGTGGGAAAATCCGTTATATATGAGGTGGTAATTGGTGATGGGGGAGGGTCTTGATGGGATTTAAGACGTCATATCATCGTATTGTCACAAAAAAATCTCCAGGAACAAAAATCCCCGAAATTCCCGCGTTCAGCAAATATTTTTAAATATCTAATTTTTTTAATTACACGGAAAATTATTGAAATAAATTCTTAAATTCGTCCTAATTTAAATTTGAATTTTTGGAAATTTTTTAAATTTTTGGATTACGTTTTTTATTATTTTCAATAACGAAATCTGCAGACTATTTGAATTTACAGCAATTTTAAACAATAAATATTTTTTAAATAAATTGTTTGTCTTAAGACATTTTTAATTAATTAATTCATGAATTTAAGGCATTATTTTTTGGTTGTAAAACCGTGAATTCCAGAGTTCTTAAAAATAATGAAATATTTATGTAATTTAAAAGATTAATTCTGTAATTTTAATTTTCCGGAAGAAAAACAGAAGCCAAAATGCATCATCTTGATAACCAAAAGTAAACACAAATTATCATTCCCCTCAATAATAACGATAACCCACGAATTAATCTCGAATTAATTCTCTCCAATCAACTCAGCACTTCCCGCAATTAATTCTCATTTTCTTGGCACATAAAAAAATGCAAAATCATTTAATTATTCGACAGCAATTAATCCCAGAAATCGTGCAGTCCCGCAGAGCCCGAGGGAAAGAGAATTATTTAATTATTCCACGAGCCCCTCACGAGAGAAAAATATTAATGATGTTTTTCCACTGATTTGAAATTTAAAAAATTGTTTACTCCAACGGAATATCAAAATGATTTTCCGTGTATTGAGGAATTACAGCACTAATTAATCCGGAAGTACAACTCGGTAAATGTTGATCTTCCAAAGATATCAAAGCAGTACAAATTTGCCAGACGGAATTACTCCCTCGATTTATAAATAATCTAGTATTACTAATATTCCGAGTGACTTTAGACAACAAAGAATCATTTGACTCCAACAGGTGATTACATCCCACGAGAGAATTCTAGTACTTGCGTTGAAAAATTCAAGGAGAGTACAAAGTGCGTTGCATTGCGTTAATCGATTCTACAACCTGCAAGTTAGTGAATGAAGGATTTCCCTTCACTTCAAATTGCTTTGGACAGATAAATAAAAAATAAACGTCTCGTGAAAAAATATTTAGTTGATTAAAATCCTTGGAGACGATTTTTGAGGCGTCAATTTCATTTCGGGTTTTAGGTCACCATTATCTCGAGATCTAAGGCAGATTGCGGAATTTTTGTTATGACCTTTTTTATAGCGGCCAATCTGATCAGCAAAAAAGTATATCGCCGAAATTACGGTATCTCCTTTGGATTCGGAGATATTACCGGTTTACCGTTTCATTGCGGAAAACTTGTCGTGGAATTTTGAGCAAAAAATTGTTGCAGAAATCGGAATTAAAAATCTGCAAAAATCATGATTCATTAATTGAATTTCCCCTGCAATTAACAAACCCCTAAAAATTTATCAAATCCTTCATAAAAATCGGTTCAACCGATTTTCGCGAATGCAAAAAGTAAAATTCTGTAAAAATTTATTAAATCGCGTGAGATTTCCCCAACAAATTCCTCATTACCATTAACATTCTCACCTCCGACATGATCCCTAAAAAATCCGCTAAAAAATCCGCTAAAAATCCCTAAAAATTTATCAAATCCTTCATAAAAATCGGTTCAACCGATTTTCGCGAATGCAAAAAGTAAAATTCTGTAAAAATTTATTAAATCGCGTGAGATTTCCCCAACAAATTCCTCATTATCATTAAGATTCTCACCTCCGACATGATCCCTATAAAATCCGCTAAAAAATCCGCTAAAAAATCCGCTAAAAATCGGTAACCATCCGTGGAAACGATGGTTCACCCCTAAAAGAGAGAAACGAAAAAATGCAGACTAAAATGTCACGGTGAAATGACGAAAGCCCCGGCAAATCGTCAATGACCAATCGAAAAAAGTAGGACATTTATTTCAGTCCTCAGTCCAGCAATTACAGTCAAGATAAACATGTAATGGGGGTAGCCCATGATAAATACAGGTATACCGTTACAGAGTCGGTAGAGGAGTGCTTTCAAACAACAGAGAGAGAAAAAAAAAAAGTATCTGAAGAGCTGGTATCAGTGGTCTTGCTTGATGATTTGCTTGGGCATCATCACGTGGTTCTGTTTGAACGAAACCACCAGAATTGCGGTCTCTTGGGTGTCAGTTTGTCATCAGCTGCGGCCAACAAACATGTGCCATGACTTGTTATTGGCCTGAATTTACTTTATTCTCGGTTAACACCAGCCGACGGTCTAGAGATGAGGGACTAATAAAGAAATTATAAAATCAATTTGCTTGGTGAGTCATGGGGATTCTTTTCAATTAATCCTTCGTCGCCATCAATTGTGTCGTGATTTTGTGTTTACGTTGGAATTCATGTGTTTACATCATCCGGAAAATTATCGAATTGACGTGTAAGCACGCACTGAGATCATTCAATTGAAATTGTGCAACTTCTCCCCTGTTATGTTGAATTTCATTTTTTCACCAGTTTCCTGGGAAAATGGGATTGAATTGTTTAAAATGGAAGATATTACGTTGAGTAATTAAGTTAATTATGGAAAATTCATTTTCTTGGCGAAGGAATTTTTATGGATTTTAATTTCATTGGATAATTATTATTATGTTGTAAGTTTTATTGCGACTTTTAGATAAAATTCGAATCATTCAGACTATTGTATGTTAGGTTTTTATATTGACCATTTTTTAGTTGAATTTTCCGTGGAAAATTGGGATAGAATCATTGAAAATGGAAAAAATTATGTTGAGAAATGAAATTAATTCTGGAAAATTCATTTTCTTGGCGGAGGAATTTTTATGGATTTTAATTTAATTGGATAATTATTATTAAAGTGTAAGTTTTTTGCGACTGTTAGATAAAATTTAAATCATTCAGACTATTGTTTTTATATTGACGAATTTTTAGTTGAATTTCCCGTAAAAAATGGTGATAGAATCATTGAAAATGGAAAAAATTACGTGGAAAACAGAAATTAATTCTGGAAAATTCATTTTCTCGGCGGAGGAAATTATCTGGATTTTAATTTAATTGAGTAATCATAATTATATTGTAAGTGTGATTGCATTTTTTTGTATATAAAGTCAAGGGTTTTTATACTGTCGAATTTTTAGTTGAATTTCCCGTAAAAAATGGTGATAGAATCATTGAAAATGGAAAAAATTACGTTGAAAACAGAAATTAATTCTGGAAAATTAATTTTCTCGGCGGAGGAAATTGTCTGGATTTTAATTTAATGGAATAATTATTATTATATTGTAAATTTCATTGCATTTTTTGAATAAAATAAAAATCAGTCAAACGATTCCAAAAAATCTAGAGTTTTATATATATATTATATCGACGAATTTTCAATTGAATTTCCCATAAAAAATTGTGATAGAATGATTGAAATCGAATTTAATTACAGTAATTGAATTTGAATCGACAAATTAATTCTCTTGGCAGGGGAAATTTTCTGGATTGAAATTTCATTGGGAAATTACTGGAAAATATCAGAAATTTTGTTGGATTTTTCAGACAACATCAGAATCACTCGGACGATTGTATAAAGTCTAGAGTTTCGTATTGACGAATTCCGTGAGAAGGAAAATGGCTCGAGGAAAAATGACGAAAACAAAACTAGTTCCACCGGACGGTGGATGGGGATGGGTTGTCCTGGTATCAGCGTTATCAGTGAATTTCCTGATCCCAGGAACCGTAAAATCCTTCGGTGTCCTCTTTGTTGAGTTTCTCCAGGTCTTCAAGGCATCACCCACGTCAGCATCCTGGATGCCTGCTCTCTGCTACTTCCTCTACAGTTCGCTGGGTAAATATTTTTCATTAATAATAATATAATTCAACAATAATAATTGATTATTTAAACAGAAAATTTTTTCAATCCGAACATTTTTTTAGTGAAGTTTCACTCACATTGAGATCATTGACTAGAAGAAGACCATTTATGAATTTTTATATAAATTTTGAGAATTTAAAATTTGGAAGATATATTTGTGCAGCAATGATTAATACATAATTTTTTTTTGTAACGAAAAAATCGAATTTCCGCGTTAATTATTCGATATCTTGTAAGTCCCAAAAAAAATCTTCCATTGACAAAATCTGATATTTCAAAAACTAAATCTAGAAGACTCGCCTACAAAATAACCCGAAATAATGAAAAGATCAAAATTCAAAATAATCGGAGTGTTGTAAAAAAAGTTAAAAATTTCGCAAAAAATCTTCTTGTTTTAGACACGTCAAAATGATATTTTTCATACAATTAGAAATCTTGAAAATTATTATATAATAAAATCTGCATAAAATATTCAAAAATAGAAAATTTAAAGCCAAAATTCAAAAATCAAATTACAACTGCCAAAATTTCTCAAAATGTAATTCTGACGAAAACGCGTTGAAAGATAAAATGATTGATTGATTTCGAAAATTCGTCAACAAAAAATATTAAATCCAGATTCTTTTTTCTTTCGAATAAAAATGAAACTTAATGATTAAATATCAATCAGTCGCATAAATACTTGATTGAGGCCTTCCTCAGTGTAATTTAACGCCCCGAGGCCTCCCCATCCGCTAATTCCACACAATTTTTATTTTTATCCACCAAAACAGGACCACTATCCAGCGTTCTCTCCATGAAATATTCCTATAAAACTGTTACGCTAATCGGTGGAGCCTTTGCCGCCAGTGGAATGATGCTCAGTTACTTCGCAACTTCCGTGTCCTACCTTTACATTAGGTAAGAAGAAAATACCGCAAAGCGCGCACTAAAAATTGTATATCTACGATATATCTGAATAATATCCGAATATAACTAGATATATTTTCATCCCAAAAGAATATGTCCGAGATATATCGAGGATATACTTAAGATATCTAAGATATATCTAAGATATACTTAAGATATCTAAGATATATCTAAGATATACCTAAGATATATCTAAGATATATCTAAGATATATCTAAGATATACCTAAGATATATCTAAGATATACCTAAGATATATCTAAGATACATCTAAGATATCTAAGATATATCTAAGATACATCTATGAAAATATATCTAACACTCATATAATGTAAATATTTGATATATCTATGGAAATATATCTAACGCTCATTTAATGTAAATATTTGATATATCTATGGAAATATATCTAACGCCCATACAATGTGTATATTTGATATACACATAAGATATACATGTGATATATTCTCGGTTGAAAATTTTGTACCTGGGGTATATCTTCGGGATATATACGTTGGGAAGTAATTTTCGTAAATAATTCACAATCTTCTCTACTTGAGGAAAAATATTTCTTTGTAATTTAGATTGTGATCTATGAAGTGTTTCACGCATCTGCCCAACACTAAGGCATCCGGAGTTTTGTTAAGGATGTTCTGCCGGTATTTTGTTATTTTTCCTATTTTTCTGAGATTTATTGAAAACTATCGATCGGATTGGGATATGAAAATATCGCGTTTGTCCGTTACATCATGATTTATCCTTTCACAAAGTTTCATTCCGATACACCAATTTTTATAATCTTTCACTAAAATTTATTGATTTTTTATTATGTTACAAAATTTTATGTTACAAAAATTAGTGTATTGGGATGAAACTTTATGAAAGAGTCAATCATGATGGACCAGACAAATGCTATATTTTCATATCCCTTCAGAAAAACAGGAAAAATAACAAAATACCAGTAGAACATCCTTAAACACCTGGTGAACAAAAGAACCCGAAATAATGAAAAACTCAAAATTCAAAATAGTTGCAGAGTCTTAAAAAAAGTTAAAAATTGCGCACAACATCTTCTGGTTTTAAGCACGTCAAAATTATATTTTTCATATAATCAGAAAACTGGAGAATTATTATAAAATAAAATCTACATAAAATATTAAAAAATAAAAAATTTTAAGCCAAAACTAAAAAATCCAATCGCTCTGATTCGTAATCGATTTACAACCGCCAAAAATTCCTCAAAATGTAATTTTGAAAAAAACGCTGAAAACTAAAATAATTTATAAAAAGTACTATTCGTCCCGTTATTAACGTACGTTTATCGGAATTAAGAGACTTAATTAAAGAATCTCAAAATTATTTAATGATACAATATCGTTCCTGGAAGGCGGAAGAGAAATTGATTTTACCCATTCCTTTCACAATTCGTATCTCCGGTACGGCGTGTGAATCATCGAATTTTTTCATTTCATTTGAATAATTAAATAAATATGTGTCTATCCCTCCGGATGGAAAAATATATAATCGTACTGAGACACGAGTCAGTTGAGAAGTATTTTGCGTAATAAAATCATTCACAATCTCTTCTACTTGAAACAGAATCCATTTTTTTTTTAGTTAGCTTATTTAGTTGGATTTACCTTTGAAGTGTTTCACACATCTGCCCAACACTGATCAAATCAATTTTACAATGAAGCATTATTTATCGCAAATTACCGTACTTATTCATATTATCAAAATCTTTTTTTTTTAATGCTTATTTTACATCGCTTCGAGTCGGAGGAGACTATGTGGCGATTGATCAAGACTTTTTTGAACCTGGTTAGATCTCACCAGTCTACCCGGCCAGGAATCGAACCTGGAACCTATCCGTTGTGAGGCAACAGCCGTAACCACTACGCCAGGCCACCGGGCCAATTATCAAAATCGATTAAAAATACATAAAAATACATAAAAATACATAAAAGAACATAAAAATTATTTAATGAATTTAATGAATTTAATTCATCACTCGCTGAAAAAGGGAGAGAAATAAATTTAACTCTTAATTTGTTGTTCAATAATTATAGCTGAGATATATTTTTTTTGTCGGTATTATAGAATGATATTTAAAAACATTATTTTTAATTTCTTTTAAATTTTAAATTTTTATTCAATTTTAAAATTATTTAAAATTTTAAAAAATATATTTTATTATATATCCAAAATATATCACAGATAAAGAATCTTTTGCTGAAAGGTTTGCGACATCTATCCCGATCTAATTGATATATATTTCTGGATATACATTTTTTTCATGTGAATCAAGTAAATTCCCAACCCCTGGACCTATTGCTGATGAATTAATCAATTAATTAATTAATTAACCCGCCAGCTATGGAGTTATGGTGGGCATTGGTGCAGGCTTGACTTTTCCACCGACTGTTTACATCGTAACCGGATATTTTGAGAGACTCCGTGGTTTTGCCACTGGCCTCTGCATCTCCGGAAGTGCAATTGGAACAATTGTTCTTCCACCGTTCCTGCAGTTTCTCCTGAATCACTTCGGCCACAGGTAATTACGTTTTCAATACTCTAATGAAGCACGTGATGCCCAGTCCTCTTCCGTTCAAAGAAAAATGAGACATCGTGTACCTTCCGGCAAGAGGAAATGGAAAATCTCGACGTTTCAGACGATTCTAAATGATTTTCAGGAAAATTCATTAGGGAAATGATAAATTAGGGTGAGTCCATCTTTTTCGAGGCCAGTTTTCAGTCGATATCTCGGAATTGAAGGTACCTAGCTAATTTTTCGTAGAAACATTTTTTGTAGAAAAAGATGGTAGCTAGAGAAAAGGTTCTTATGGAAAAGTCATTATCTGCCTTCAATTCCGAGAAATCGGCTGAAAACGGGTCTTGGAAATTTATGAGGCCTTTTTGCTAGTTTCACGAGAAGGAAATTTTAGGAAAGAGTGAAAATCGAGTTTTCAGATGATTCTCGATATCTAAAGATAAACATTTGACACTAATTCTTTTGTTATAGAGTGAGTGATTCTCTAGAAATTTTGAGCCGAAAAATCGTGGATACATTTTTATGAGAAAAGATAAATCTTCATATTTCAAATGATTCTAAATCATTCGATTATTTTCTGACGTCAATTTCTTTTCAATTCTGACTGGATGGAATGATTCACTGGAAAATTCCAGCCAGAAGATTGCAAATAATTCTCGGTAATTTATAAACCTTAATTGAAAAATAAATCCGCAAAAATGTCCGCACGATTCTTCGAAATCATTTTTTTTTTCAACTAGATATTTGTAAATTTCCTGAGTTAAACCAGAAAAAAGGCCATCGACGTATCTATCCTCTGATAAAGACAGTCAATACGATTTTCCGAAAGTAGAAATTTTCCCAAATATATTTTATAGATTTATAGATTATAGATTTACAATAATTCGAACTGTCGAGATTTGCATTTTCCAAGATACCACAGTGCGACCTTTTGCCTCAAATTTCCCGGCGAATAAAAAAATAAAAAATGGGACTACGGTCTCTTGACCGGAGCACGCGAAATAATCTGAAGACCAAATAAATCCCGAACAAAACGCGATGAATTTACAAACAATTCAGTACCAACACGCGACACACATCGCAGTATGCCATTACCTCACTCCATCTTACATAAACCATAAAATCATTGACAATCTCCTCAAACAAAAGGACCGAAAAAAAAAGACAACAGTAAAAAAAAAACCCCGAGTACAAATAATCTCCTGAACAATTGTTCGTAATTCCAGAGGGGCAGTATTGATAATGGGTGCAATTACCCTGAATACCCTGGTGTGTGCCTTCCTCTATCATCCGGTGGAGGAGCACATGAAGGAAGTGCCCATTGAAGGAATCGACAATGAGGCATTGACTCTTGAGGAGCAAACAAAGTCCACCCAAATGATAATCGAAAATATAAACGAGATAAAGCCAGCGATTGTAGCACCTCAAGTGCACCTGGCAGATCTCTCAAAAGAGCTAGAGCGAAAACTCAGTGTCACCGAGACACCGGGACCAGAAGCCCCAACGGAGGTGAAATCTGAATCGAAAAGACCGGAGGATTTAAAGATCGTCCTGGAAGACGTCGATCTGAACACGAAGAATAGCCTGGACGAGTCGAAAGAGTTGAACGAATCGAACGAGTCGAATGAGTCCAACGAATCCTCAGAACCTGAAAAAGAAGTGTCAAAAACAATGACAGGTGTCATGACCCCACCCTTGAGTCGCGCTAATTCAACGAGAAAGAGTGTAAAGAGTGGATTCCACCTGTCCCGTCAGCACAGCATTGTCTCGGATATGGGACCGATAGCTCTGACTCCTCGCATGAACGTTCCCAATATGTTCAGAAGACTCTTCAAGACTCAGGAGAGGAAGAAGAGAAAATCCAGGAGCAATGCCAAAGCAGAGAGCCCGGAGGTGGCTAAAGAGTCATCTAGGAAAAACTCCAACACATCAGACAGCTCCAGCACCGAGAGCACATCATCCAGGAAGTTCTTTGACTTGTCTGTTCTCAGGGATCCTATTTACCTCGTCATCTTGATATCCAACTCAACATCGGCCATCAGCAACACGAATTTCATGATTCTATTGCCATCGTACGCCATCTCCGAGGGATTTGACAGGAATTCAGCTGCTCTGCTCCTGTCCATTGTCTCAGCACTCGATCTTGTTGGGAGAATTGGTGGAGCTTCGTTATCGGATATTGATTTTATACCAAAGTATTATTATTTTGTCGGGGGATTGGGCCTCAGTGGAATTGCCCTGGCACTTCTACCGATGGCCACGACCTACACCATGCTCTCGTTTTTCTGTGCTTTGTTTGGTCTGTCTTCTGGAATGTACATTGGAATTACTACTGTTATTCTTGCTGATATGCTGGGGACTGAGAAGTTGAGCTCTTCTTATGGAATCTCTCTGTTTGTTAATGGAGTACTTCAGCTTATTGGGCCTCCTGTCTGTGGAGTTATATATGAACATGTGGGGACTTATAAACCCATTTTTCTCGCTTTTGGAATTATTCTCATACTGGGGACTGCTCTCTGGGCTGCTGTTCCCATTATCAGGAGGAACAAGAAGGAGATCGATGTGGCTTGAGGGAAGGGCTGGGAAATTCTGGTCCTCCTAGGTTCAGGGAGATATTTCACGAGGGGAAAATTCAATTAGAAATTTAATGAATTCGGGGAAAAATTTCACGGAATTTCTGGGGTTTTCTGAAATTTTATTAGTTTATTCTTCTTATCATTTTATCAAGAAGATTAAACAAGAAAATTTGAAAATATGGGGAATGAAAATTCTATAAAATAGTTTCAACGAAATATTTCAATCGAATCATTCGACTGATTGGAAATTTGAGATAATTTTTCAACGAATTCGATAGGTTTTTCTGTTAAATTCTTTCACTCGTGTGTACAAAATTTTGTAAGGAAAGCCTAGAGTTATTGTATTGGAGTTTGGGAACATTTTTGGACTGGAGATGAAAATTCAACAGGTTTACATTTTTAATTAGAAATTCCGAGAGTGAAATGCAAGAGGAAAATGAGAGATTGAATTTTTTCTATAGGAAAATATTGAAAAATTTGAGGTGAAATTGTAAAAAGGAATATCTGAAGAGAACTCTAATAGAATTTCTCGGAGGAAGCACAAGGTCTTTCTATAACATTTTTTCATACGTTTTTAGCATGCCATATGGAAGTTAATTCATCTTATTATCGTAATATTCGTTTCATTATTTCAATTCAGCGTTTTTATCATTTGTATTTATGTCTAGTCATGTATGTTAAGGAATTGTACAAAAAGTATGGGGTCTTCAGGCGCTTCGAGTGCTCAGAGATAGTCCGTCCATTTCGGGGGGGATTTATTTGGATAGGGAGCTTGGTCTCTCATCTGCATTTCACATTTTGCAACTTTTATCAAATGAAAAATCGTCAGAGATTAAAGAATAATAACTGAAATCCAATCTAACGTGTGACTATCATAAGATATAAATTAACAGAAAAATCTGGCATTTTCCGGAAGAAATTCTATTCAATCCAATTAATTATTATTAATCTATTCAACAATCTATTAATATTCTATTTATAAATCAATGGATATAGTCAATAGATTTTCAATTATCTACAAAATTTCTTCAACGTAAATTGTCCTCGTCGTTAAATAGTAAACAGATATAATTGTTTTAGAGAAAATTATTAACAGAATTAGCAGAAGAAAGTAATTGAAATATTTAATAGAATTTCTTAGAGAAAGTCATAGGTTTTTCTATTAATTTGTTTACATGAATTAGAAAACTCTTATAAACAAAATATTTCAGCGACGTTTAAAAAAATAAATAAAAAAACGACTTGTCTGGCCTCAATGCCATTCATCAGAGACTATAAAAAAAACTCGGATGTGAATGGACTAATGAGAATTTAACGATTAGTGTATTCTTATGCTGCACTATTATGTACTCAAAATAAATTAATAATAATCGAAAATAAAAATCAACCAGAAATTTAATTATTGGAATAAGTGATTGTTCGATATATTGACGCTCTTCATAGATCGAATTTTTTTTTAATTTCATTAATTGATGTTTAATTAATAAAAAATAGTGCCAAATCTTTTCATCGAGAATTTTGCCGATTTTTTCGGCCTCTGGGAGCCCCGGAAAATTATAAACAATTAATCTCTTAGTATGACTCACTGTCACTTTAATTAACTGCACTGGTATGACTTAGATTAATCATAATTAAGATGTAATGGATTATTTGAAAATGTCTCTTGTGATTGCGTGTCGTACGTGTCAATGAATGAAACTTTATTTTTTCCCTGCAGTTTTTTTTTTCTCTTGCAACTCTTGACTTCTCAGTTTTATACATTTTTAATGAGAAATGGTAGGAGTAAACAGGATGAATGCAAATAAATAAATTGAGTGTATTATTTCATTTCGAATAATAATTTTAATGAATTACTGAAAATAATATTTCATCAACCATCTCCTATATCCATATCTACAAGAAAAAAAATTTCTTCTCTTCAACTCTATGATCGCAATCTCTACTTACAACCATTTACATGGCAAAATAATTATTCACTTGTCTGAAAAAGCACCTTCAATTAAACTGAATTTTACAGTTATTTTCATTTGAAAAATTCACGAATTCCCGTGGCATTGGAATTTTTAGTTAATCAATTGGGGAATTAACAAAAATATCAGTTTCATTTTAATTTGGAAGTAAAGGAAATTTAACTATTTACAAATTTGTTCCACTGGACAATTCTGTCCTTTTTTCAATCTTTCAATTCATATTTTGGCTACTGATAGTCACGCGTGAATAATTTCAACAGAAAAACGAATTTATCAAGAAATTCTATTCGAATTCTCGAAAAAATCACATTTTGTTAAATTTGTTGTATCATGTCTTGACTTTCCAATTATTTGCACTGTATTTTTATTTTCCTCATAATAAAATTCAAAAAATGGAAATTCTATTCTAGTAGAACTCTTGAAGAACTTCAATAAATTTTTATAAACTTCCAATAGAGATTCAATAGAATTTCTTGTAGAAACTGTCAGGTTTTTCTATTAAATATTTTCACGTGTAATTCGTTTGTGAATTCTTAATTCATGATCTACACATTCACATGAATCTAATTATTACTCAACATTTCGCGCAATGCAGAGGAAATAGCCGTCCACCGATAAATTTTTTAGTTGAATTCAATGATTTGTGTCTTCTGAGATATTGTGATTGTTTCATTGGACAAAAAATAATCACCTGAACTATTTCAACAATTCTAACTTTATGATGATTCTTCTTACAGCTAGTCATTTCTCCATTGCTTTATATACATTTAATAATTTGCACCTGAAAATGAAAAAAAAAAAACAATTACTACAATTATTATCTACATAAATTGAGAATGAAAATTCCAAAATTAATCAGGAAAATCATGAACTTTCTCTAGAAAATTTTATTGAATAAAAAGGACTAAAAAGGAATTCCGAAAAACAATCAATAGAATTTTTCAGAGAAACTGTCAAGTTTTTTTTTACTATTTTTTTGGCTTTAGGTATTAATTAATTGGTCAATATTTCACCGTGAAAATTTCACAGAGAAGTTTCACATAAAAAAATATTTATTCTTCATCATTAATTATAATAAACAAAACACAAGAAACTGTGAGATAGGGAATTTCATTGGGGAATTTTCCACCGAAGAAAATAATTCATTTTTATATAAAAATGAATGATTTATTCAGATAAATAAAGTAAATTTACCAAAAAAATACAGGCTGAATAGAAGTTCCTATCAGACACCAAAAATTGTTCCTGTGATCCCCTTATGGTGCTACATCCTTCCTCCCAGCGAATGGTACAATGCTACGAATTCCCTTAACAGACGCCTAAAATTTGAAAGCAAATCGGAGGATCTCAATTAATAACGCAGTTTAATCCGTCAGCCCCTTAAAACAATGGGACAATTGTATGCGGAGAGTTGAATGGAATAATTACCTTCTTCTTGGATCCATTGAGAAAATCCCTGTACATTTCTGAGCGCAGATATCTCGCATAGCTGTCAGTCTTCATGAGATGATAAACATGGGCGGCAGCAACATCGAAACTCCAACGATCTGGCTTTTCCAAATTTCGTTTTGTCAGCTCGAATGATCGGGAGTCAACGTTGATTGGACAGCTAGCGTCTGGTCTCAGGTATTCATTCCATATTTCTTCAACTTTGGCCTGAACGTCACGCTGAGGTAGTGTTTTTAAATTTTGAACAGCCTCCCAAAATCTTCAATTAATAATAAATAAATCAGCCATTATCAATAATTGATTCCCTTCAATCCAATAATTGATAAATTATCAATAATTTCTTCAGTAATTCTGAGAATTCATTAAATTAAATTTGATAAAGTGAGAAATTACTTGAGGTTTTCACTGCTATATTCCATCTCCAGGAACTTGACGAATTGTTCTTTGCCAATGGGATCCTGCAGCAGCTCCTGGAGGCTAAAGCCCCATCTCTTAACTCTCCTCGCTGAAATGTCTTTCCTAAATCCAAACAAAATTTTATGTTCCCTCAATGATCCATTTACCCAATTAAACTTCTATTAAGTTAATTACTTATATTATATAAACAATTAATTTAATAGAAAATATTTATATTATAATTTAGAATTAAATAACGTATTTTCTGATATGTAATTTATTTCCGCAATGAGACAATTGTTGATATTTCTTGTTCTTATCTAGCAGGAAGTGACTAATATTATTGAGCGGCTACTCACTCCCGAATTGAGTGACACCACGACTTCATTTTGAAGTCGACTTCAAATGAATTCAGTCATAATTCCGGTAATTGCAGGGGGAACGTGATTTCAGTGACGTCAAGCTTCAGAATCAATGACTTCACGACTTCAAACGACTTCATTTAATTTAAATTTTGTAGTCAACGATTGCAGTTAAAATGAAGTCATCGCAATCACAACAAATATAATTCGAGAGAATAATGAGATAATTATCGTAATTAAACTTTTTATTAATACACTCGTTGTTTTTGACGCAAGGCTCGTCGATTTTGCCACGTTTAAGCGAATGAGTCAACTCCTGGAAAAATGGGGGAGAGAGGGGCTTTGTTTTGTTCTGCTAAGCGTTTAGAGAGAATTTCTTTTCGGTGCGAAATTCAAACTACAATTATATTCAAGAATATGCGATTTAGGATTTCACTGACTGCGAGTGATTTCAATGTTTTCAATTGATTTCTAATGGACTTCAAATTGATTTCACTTGATTTCAGTGACCTCTGTTGATTTCAAATCGACTTCAAATTGATTTCACCACCGAGTGACACCATGACATCAAGAGTGGGGAATCCCCCGAATACTACATCGAAATCTTGGGCATTTAATGAATTGAACCTCTTCAAAACATAAAATTAGTGATTATTATGATATATCCCGACCTGAAGGTGTATGATAATAAAATTCATTTGATAATTGGTTAATTTCAATTCATCAATCATTTCATCAATCAATCATTTCAACGTGTGGTAAGGTACTACTAATCTCACTAGCGCCAGCGTTACACAGGGTTCGCGACAGGGACGCGGCTGGTATGAACCCCACAAAGATCATAATATGATCTGGTCAAGCCCTTCTAGTTATTCGTCTAATTGAGTCCGGCTCAATTTTTGATCTCGTACCCCCTAGCTTATGGGTTTCGTAGTGAAATAATCCATTTTTTCCCGGGAATTCGTTTTTCGCGTTGATATCTAAATTAAATCATGAAAATTCAATCATGATAAGTATTTTTAATCAATTTTTTAATGAATATCGGGCCCTCAAATAACAGTAAACTGATACAGGAGATCTTCAAATTTCTGTGAGCCGCCAATTACTAACCCATCCGCTTTTCATTTTTTCTTTTTTAATGAATATTAATTTATCCGTTCTTCAGGAAGAATGAACAAATTTTTAAATAACAAAAAACTCTTTAAAAAATCCATCGGCAACTGATTTAGGCCTTGAGAATAAAGAAACGAAATTTGAATGCATTTTATTGAAACGGGGAAATTTTGCGTTAAGTCGGAGACCCAAGAGAAGGACCCCATGGAGTGAATGGGCACAGTCGGAGAACAATTAGACATTGTAAAAAATGTCTGCTAACTGGACACTTCTTTTATTGTCTTCCAACATTGCATATTTTCGTATATTATTGTCCCGTGATTTGGGAGTTTATATTATATTGTATGATATTCAACTTATTAAATTAGATTCTTTGAAATATCAAACATTCAACAAAAGTTGTTACATTATGTTGAAGTACGTCCTCCACAGGCAGTAACTGAGTCATTAAAATTCGAGAATTTTTAAACTAGATTTTACAGAACATACAAAATTAGATAAATTCTTACGCAATTTTCTCCTGCTCCCACAACTCGGTACTATCCGATATCCACGGATTATTGAACTCAGGCTGTGTAAACAATGGATCGTACTCAACGTATTGTTCGAAGTAGCCAATCAATCTGGAAAATTGATTAGAAAATTGTCCATGTAACAGATGTATTGTTGATTCAACTAGTGTAAAGCGTTATTACGATCAATTAAAACTCACGCCTCAGCAACTTTGGAGACCTTGATGTTCCTTCTGTCGAGTCGTTGTTTAAGCATGTCTATTTCCCGTTGTATACTCTCACTCGATAGTGTAATATCCGCATCCGCATGAGTCGGTGATATTCTACCACCAGCTACACCCAATTGGAGATGTTTACTAGCTTTTACCATTGGTTTGTTTGTTCTGCAGGCTTTCTTTATATCCAATTCCGTTGTGTTAACACAGCCAGGCTAAAGTGAAATTTAATACTCGATCATTATCCACTATTAATCGTGTGGCCACATCAATATCGGTAATTAATTACATGGTGAAGAAGGACCACTCGATTTCGCTCAGATTTTTTTTTCCGTTGGGTTTTGGGGCCCACGGGAAACACCAATTGTTTTACACGGATAATTTTCATGGAGCAAGATGAGCAAATCGGGCCGAAGATGATTAGAGTTTTCTCACGAGGTGGTTATTGATTACTATCACATCATCAGGTGATAATTATTCAAGTTTACAAATGTCACAGGAAATGAGCGAAATGAGCCAAATGCGCTACGGTGTGTTTATAATGTCTACATTATATTCATTTGCAGTGAATATAGGAAAATAGATGAATATTGGGAGTTTATAATGCGTTCTGCACTTCCCAAGAAATATGAGCGAAATGAGCGAAATGAGCGAAATGAGCGAAAGTTTTGTTTTAAATTTAACTCTGGCTTAACTCCTGGCAGATTTCAAAACTTCTAAACAAGAATGATTTCTATCACATTTTTTTCTGAGAGCGAAATGAGCGAGGTGAGCTAAATGAGCCAAATGAGCAAAATGAGTAAAATTAGAAAAAAATTGGGAAAAAAACGTTAAAAATCATATTTTCCGGTTTCCTTTAGTACTTATTGAAAAAAAATAATCACCATAGGCCTGTGAACGTCCCAAAAAGCTCGCTCCTGGCTATCCAATACTTTTCTCTCCAATTTATCACGTTTTTTATCAACTTTGCTCTGCGCCTCGGCCTGCATAAAAATAAATTCCCACTTGCGTGAAAACATCTTCTGCAGTCTTGCGAGATTCTCCGCTTCGTAATCGGCCAATTCCAATCGTGTTTTGTTCTGCATTGTGCGCTTACACAGGTAAACAGCTGATGAATAAATGGTCAATTATCGGCTGAACAATTTTTGATGGATCGGTTAAAATAAGTTTTTTCGGTTTAGATATTCATCAACGAACCGTAATCGGTATTCTCTGGCTCCCAACAGTTTGATGGCCAAAAGTAGGGCGTTTGAAATCGATAAAAAGTGTTGTCATTCTTTACAGTGAGGCAGTGATCGTCGATGGGAAAAAAGTAGCCATGGGAGGCCATCAAATGAGCTACACGTAGAGCCTCTTGATCATCAATGTCCATGTTCTTCATCATCCAGGCTATCAAGTCCGTACCTAAACTCAAACATTAACAAAACCCGTAATTGCCGTTCAATTTATACGAGTGAAGAAAATCAATAGATTAAATCCAACGGTCTCTATTGAATTCTAGAAGATGTTCTATTGAATTGCCATCGGAATTCTAATAGAGTTGCAATGAAAAATCCAATAGAATTCCCTGAAGAAAGGCTGGGGCTCTATTATTTTTTTGTACATGCAACCCATTTCCCTCAATTTACCAGTAAAAACCGAAGGAATCTTTGTCATGAATGTCTTGGCAGTTCTCACTGGGACACCATTAGTCTCGTCCAACATTTTCTCCACTATAGACTCCATCTGAAGAGGATAAAAAAAAGTGTTTAGATAGGGTCCATCGAGCTGTAAGACAGATGGATTCGCCGATATTTTTAGCAAAGGGGGTGCCCTAATCGATCAATTTCAACGGCCGAAACAGGGGACAAGTGAAAATGGTAAAATGACACTATAAAAGCTTTACACAAATACAAGTTGAGACGAAGGAAGATTTTTTAAAGAGATTGACAGCTCAAAGCGATCGATCAGGCGACCCATTTTTTTTTAATCTCTATTTTTCAGACTCGAATTCATCTCGTTTTATTATCCACACTAAAGAATTTTCTAAAATGAGAACTTCTGTTCTCCATTCACTGCCGCTGAATTTTTATTCTATTCAATCTAGGGAGAATGTAATTTTTTATACAACTTATTAGTTGAGAATTTGTTGACAGTAATGACTATATTGCATGGAATTGTCACCTTCTTGTAGACGACGTAGTTGGGACTGTCTTCGGCGCAGGTTGCAGTTGATTTTGGCCTATCGACGGCACCACTTTTGACAGTAGCATCCGCCGTCGTCGTTTCCTCCTTTCTCTTCGATGTCGTACCAATTCTACATTTACCACTGGCATTGTGTTGTTCATTTGTATTTTTGGAACAACTGCCGCTGCTGTCAATGGGTTTACGCCGACTGGCGGACTTTTCGGAGCTCATAGTTACCATATCCAGGCGCTAAGGGAGGTGCACCATTGCCCCTCTGTAATCAATTGTTTCATTTTTATCATCAGAAAATTCTAAAAATCCATGTATTTTTAATATTCAGCCTCGTTGAGCGAAATGATAAATTTAGGAATCATTCGCGTATGCAAATCTTTCGGAGCATTCCAAAATAACAGAGAGATCAATCACTTTTACGAATTTTTTTATGAGCGAAATGAGCAAATGGAGTTAATGAATAAGTATTCAGGTGCTAAGAGGGGTGTACCATTGCCCCCCTGTAATCAATCGTTTCATTTTTATCATCAGAAAATCCTAAAAATCCATGTATTTGTAATATTTAGTCTTGATGAGCGAAATGAGCGAAACGAGAAATTTATCAATCATTTGCGTATGCAAATCTTTTGGGGCATTCGAGAATAACAGAGGAATTAATCATTTTTACGAATTTTTTTATGAGCGAGATGAGCGAAAGAAGCTAATGAGCAAATAATCAGATGTTAAGAAAGGTACACCATTGCTTCTGTGTAATCAATCGTTTCATTTTCATCATCAGAAAATCCTAAAAATCCATGTATTTGTAATATTTAGTCTTGATGAGCGAAATGAGCGAAATGAGAAATTCATCAATCATTCGCGTGTGCAAATCTTTGTGAGATTTTCAGAATAGAAAACAAATGAATAATTTCTGCGGATTTTTTTATGAGCGAAATGAGCGAAAGGAGTGAAAAGATAAATCTATCAATCATTTCCGGATGCAAAAATTTTGGAATATTCCAGAATAAAAGAGAAGTCAATGATTTTTACGGATTTTATGAGCGAGATGAGCCAAATGAGCTAAATGAGTAAGTTCATGGACTGAATGAATTAAGGCACTGTTGCAACTAGCGAACGCCGAAAGATCAGAATGCATCGATTTTACAGATTTTCTGCAGCACTAAAATGTAAAAAAGAGCGAAGATGAGCGATAAAAATGAATCAGTGAAATTGGAGAACAGTTTATACAGCGAAATAAGTGAAAATAAGTTGATATATTAATTTGTGTCATCTATTTTAGAGTTTCAACAGTTTGAAGGGTTTTAACGCGCATAATCGCGGGGAGCAAAAAGAGCCAAAAGAGCGAGGTGAGCGAATTGAGCAGCAATGAATCTGATTTTCTCGTATTTTCATCTTGTTGGAGACCTGAGGTGCAGGCCATATCACAAAACCGTTCCGTACATTTTTAGCCAGAGCGAAATGAGCGAAGAGAAAAAAAATTTCCCGCGCATTTCAGCTATTAATTCCTTTTAGAACTTTGTCACGGGGTAAAATGCGCCAAAAATATCCCGATTCCTTCTGTTTCTCTTTCCAGAATACATCGGAATCCCAGAGATGCATGAGAATTTCCCCCATCTCCCATAAACCCCGCAAATCCACTCTCACGCTTCCCATTTTTCAAATACGAAAAATAAAAAAATCGCTCAATTCGTATCGCAAGCCCAGCAGACAAAGGTTTATTTTTTAAATCCAATTTCCCCGCTATTTTCCCAGAACCAAAGGCACATCCCACGATTTTCATTCCAAACTCTATCGACCCCTAGTAAATTATCTCTAAAAGCTCCAGCGGCATCAGATGATAGGAGGATAAAAAAGATAAATAATACGTAAATGAAAAGAGCGAGAAAGGTCATAAATTGATAAATTTCATTGTCGGAGATATTCATTGGTGAGATTTTTCCTAGTCGCTAGAGAGAGAGGAGACGATGAGTATTGATTACCAAGGAAAAGCACTCTCCTCGGTGCGCGTACCACGCCAAGTTATATAGTTCCCCTGCTATTACATATATACTGTATTTGCCAAGTGAACCGAGCGATCTACCGTTACGTATCACAGGTTTTACCCTACGATGTGTTAAAATGCGCGCCAAACTATTATTCTCTCACTCTTTCATCCAGCGGTTGAATCGTGGTATCTGTGCACCGGAGTTGGAGATATAACAATATTCCACTCTGGCCACCTGTAGTCTCTCCCAACTATCTCACCCTTTTCTATTTTCGTTTGGTATTCGCCCTTAGGCCTTTACAACACTCGTTACCAACGAATTGTCATGACCTCGTAACCCTTCGTTCTCCGGCCTTCCATATATTTTGGATGGACCGAGGGACTTAGAAAAAATGCAGCCAATTTTTCCATTTTTTACCAGTGAAATCTTTAAACTGTTGAGAAATAGTGGACGAAATTTGAAACTGATCGCGAGAACGTGCTATTTGTTATAATATTTTGAAGACAATATTTAATGCGCGTTCTCATGGGAGCTACCAAAAAGTGAAAAGATGTGAAAGTAGATGAAGAAATGCAGCCAAAGTCATGAAACTTCATACACATGTAGAATATCCAATTATGAATTATTGAGTAAAAAATTGAATAAATCGCGAGAGTTGTTTATGAGAAATTTAAAAAAAAACACGAAAAATGGGATTTTTCCCGTTTTCCCAGGAAAAAAATAAATTTCAAATCTTAAAATTCTCTTCCTCCGAATGAAAAATAGTATATTGCATATCAGCGGCGAGTAGTCACGGTCCGAAATGCAGACGTCATTTTTTTTTGTTTTGATGACCGAACGGAAATACTTTACGGCCGAGGGCGCAAAGTCGATTACTTTCAATCCTAGGGCGGAAAGTACTCGCCTCGTTGATTGATTGAATTTTATTACCGCACATTATGCTGTACAAAATTATTTTATGACGTGCTATAAACGATTCGACAATTTGATAGCCAGTTAATAATAATAGTAATAAAAAATGACAGATTCATGGCTCCGTGAACCAAAGGCAGTAGAAAGAAGGAAAAACGGAGAATAGCAATGAAAAATGTCCATGGAATATAGATAATAATGATCTATTGTCTATATTTTTCCAATTTATAAATATATGGAAAATTTCAATAGCCGTATAGAAATAATTCATTTAGCGAAATAGCTACAGTATGAAATAGAAAAGATTGATAAGATGAACTGAGATAGCAAAATGGAGATGAAAACTGAAACAAAACTGACTTCAGACGATAAATTCTCATGGGAATAACTGGATGCATTCCGGATGGTACAGAATAAAAGAAAACGGTAACAATATTATTCACAGAATTTCCTTGACTCAAATATGGAAACTGTTTTCCATCTATTTTTCTCGTTATCTCGCCAAAGGAATCAAGCCTAAAAAATGAAAAATCTATTCAAGAAATTATTTGAATAGAATAAATCATCTATCATCAGCTGAATTCTATTAATTATTTCCATCAAATAGTTTTTACTCAATATTTCAATAGATGAACAGAATTTTCAAACCGATCCACTAGGTTTTAAAAATTTTCGAAACCCTTTCACTGAAAATTATCGCTTTGAAATTTTTCTGGCAAAGTATCGATGCTGAAAAATTTATAGAAAAAGTATTGAAGTGGGGAAAATATATCCATGCCTTTTGTCATTCCAAAATTTTCGAAGAAAACCCAGAGAAAATTCCGCAGCATGATAATCACTAATAATACTAAATCACTATTACTTGAAGTTGTAATATTGAATAATTACATCTCAAGTCAGTGTTTAAAGAATATAATTACATTTTAATATAAATATAGCAACAATACGATGATCACTAATATAAAATAATATTGATACTCCATGAGTGATTAAATAACGATAAAACCTTATATTTTTCTATCGCAATTTTTGCAATTCTCCCCACAAGACGAAAATTCATGACTCACTATTAATTAACACTCAGAGCTAAAGGGAAGATATCACAAGTGGCTCCTTTGTCCGGATCCTTCCATTATTTCCACATGCAGTGCTGTTCCCCTCGTAAAATCTTCGAATGGCTTTCATTCAATACCGGCCCGCACGATTCCCCTGCAGAAGCAAAAAAAAAAAATATCTAAAAGAAAAAAAATAATAATAATGAAAAAACGGGGGAAAAAACGACTCACGAAAGAAAAGAGGATGACGTCACGTCTGAGGCCTTCCTGCTCACAATATATCCCACAGCAATAACATTTAATACGTCACTATAGCGATAGTTTCTTATGAAAAAGCAAGGCGTTAGAATTGGAATAACCGCACGCTATTTCTCTGACCCTCCGAATAATTCAGACGATTTAACAGTGAAACTTATCCTGATTTTTCTTTACCCTCGAAACACTATCTCATGTCTTGATTGTTCCATTAGGATGAGAAACAACGACTCGTCACGTTAAAACTCTCGTGCACAACTGATTATTCCGTTCGTTGCGCTGAGTTTATTCCGTCGTTTTACTGTACACTAATACAAGTACTGTACCACTGGTTTCACTGTACAAAGACCGCCCTTTTCCTCTTTCTATCGCGTACGAGTTATTCCCACACATTCTAATCTTCTACATGTGGTTCATTTTTTTTTAATTCTTGGACGGTCACAGTGTGGTGCACTCTATACCCTGATATTTCTCTAGTCCCCAGTTCTAGGAAAAATATTCACTGAGAGTGCGTTCAGGGAGAAGGGGAATCGTGAATAGAGGGGATGACGGGTTTTACAAAATTGGGGAATCAGGGGTTTTGGTTTTGGCTTTGAGCGAAATGAGCGAACAATTTTTTATTGGTTTTTGGATAATGTGGGTGTTTGTAAATCTTAGGATGTGGTGGAAATATTGAAAACTGTGGATTTTTAGTGAAGAGCGAAATGAGCAAAATGAGCGAAATGACCAAAACGAGCTAAATTATTTTATCACTACACAATTGGCTACTATGTCTTCAAAATTTATGTATCCACGCGATAAATTCTATCGATATCTATTTTCTTCGATATTTTATCAAAATGAGCAGAATGAGCAAAACGAGCTCACAGCCTCTTAATTTTCTGTACTTCAATACCAGATGAAGATAAAGACATCCACGAGAAATTGAGAAAGAAATCCGCGGGTATTTTGTGGATCAAATGAGCGAAATGAGCGAAATGAGCGAAATGAGCGAAATTAGCAGAATATCCAAGGACATCCGCAAAAAAAAACCCACCATAAAATAGAGTTCAACAACTGTATCACCACTTGACAACGGAAAAGCCTTCACACAAGGCCATGATTTAAAAAATCGAGTTGAGGAGGGAGTGCACACCGTTATAATGCATCAAGTAACATCATCTCCACTGGGTTTACCCCGTGACAACATTTACGTTAATGAAACAGAGGGAAAAAAAAATCATTTAATTATTTCAAGGTGAGTGTATTTTTTCACCCCATCATCCCTCCAATTTAATATTCAACAGTTACTCCGTGAATTGCATATTGTTTTATCAATTATCACTCCTCCTTTTTTGGTTCCATTCTAATAACCACTAGAAGACCCACTCAATGTCAAGTGCAGTATGAAATACGTGAGATATTATCGTATTTGATTTGGCGCGCGTTTCGAGTGGATTTTGACTCTTTCCACTCAATCTACCTGATCTACACTGGAAAATCTAATAATAAATTGAAGTGTAATCATCGTGTGACTATTTCAGCCTTATCAATTTATCACTTGTACGATCTATTCTAGCGGCACTCGTTCCAATAATCCAGTGTTTCAATTAATCTACAAAAATTCATTACGATTTCGGTTGAAAATGTTTGATTAATCCCACGCGTATTCAACAAGGTTTCATTCAGTGAGAGCAAATTCCACTGGATTTTATCGGGGGATGAAGCTCGAGAGATTAAAACTCTCGGGATATTTTAGACTAATGGAATAAGTAATGAAGAGGGAAAAAAAATCACGTCGATTGAAAATTTATTCAAGGACAATTTTTTTTCTCTCGCTCCACAACTTCGGGAGATTGAAGGCCACGAATTGAGTCATTCGTAGAATTCCACCAAAAATTCTAGAAAAGATTATTAATTTCCCGGATATTTTTCAAATGTAAAAAATTCCATCGAATTTGCGAAATTTGGGTTTCAATTAAATTCATATTTCAATTACTGGGGCGCAATGAGTTATCACAATGGCCTTTTTTTTTCAATCTCGGATGTAAATTCTATGGATTTTTCAATGGAATTCATTACAACTTCCGTTTTATAGCGGAATTATGACCGATTTGTCGTGGTAATTTTTATTTCTTCCTTGGGGCGGGTGATTGTTATCGATTATCGAATGATTTAAATTAAATACATACCCAGTTGTGGTGTAAATCCGTCGAGGTCAAACACTATATTGAATTAAAAATACAAGGATTTAGAGGCATAGCCCCTGTTGTTACTTGAGTTGTTCACGACGCGATGAAAATTGTGGGTCGCTTGTGCGATCATGAGAGGTAGGCAACCAACTGGAGGTTGCTAGTTCACTGGGTGAAGCTCATCCTCCCCTTGAGCGAAAAAAAAATACATATGTATATATATCCACCCCCTGTGAGGCCGATCTCTCACGATGTTGCCCGACGAATTCAGCGGGGTGAATTAATTGTCCAGCGACTGCGCTCCAGTCATCTCCAGATATTTATTTCCGCTTCCCGTACTATCTCCCATTCTCAATTCATTATATTTGATATTTGGCACGAATCCAACGGACATTTTTTTTTTCTCTGTTGCCATTGAGGGAGGGATTCAATTAGTTCACGTGAATGCAGTTTCATTATTCATTGTTTATTGCTGCTGTTTGTCGGTCTGAAGATGTACTGGTAATGAGAATTTTAGGGACGGAAAGGGATGAGGAATTTTTGGTGGAGCGAAATGAGCGAGGGTGAGAGGAATCGTTGTCGAGAGGATTTTTATTGAGGAAAATGGATAGCTGAGATAAAATGTATCAGGTAATATTTGGAGGCATTTTTTGGAGGGAATGGAAATGAGCGAAATGAGCGGAATGAGCAAAATGAGCGAAATGAGCAAAATGAGCGAAATGAGCAAAATGAGCGATAGTACCAGGAATAGCTAGATATCAATCGAAATTTGATCGCGGAAATATATCATAATATTTTATAGTATTTAAGTATATTTTATGCGGAGAATGAAAGTGAGCGAAATGAGCAAATTCAAGTGAACATTGTCTGCCATGTGAATGGCACCAAAAATGGGATATAGTCGAGATAAATTGCGACTATATATTCTTCACTCTTCTCCTGGTGAAGCGGAAGGAGCGAAATGAGCAAAGTGAGCGAAAAACGGTGAAATCATTTTACATCGATAAGATTTTTATCGAGAAAAATGTATAACCGACATAAAATATCGGTCAATATTTAAATCCGTTTGATTGCTGAGACAAAAAATGAGCGAAATGAGCAAAATGAGCGAAAGGAGCGAAATGAGCAAATCACTTCACACGAACAAATTTTCATTATCCATCGTTTATTGTTTCTCTTTTTTTTTTTAAGTAGAACTGGAAATTTTTTTTGCGGGCAAATAAAAATTTCAGGGCTTTAATGTAACCTGCAACAATCGTTGACACATCTGTTTTCCAGACTTTTTTTTTTGCTCACTTATTCTAAAATTTATTATTAAGTCCTGTAATACTTTCGCACCCTCGTCTTTTTAAAAATTATCTCATCTAGCGACCAAGGGGTTTCAAATCGTTTATTCTATTACAATAATCATTGAACGAGAAGGAGATCCGTGGTTGCTTTATTTTCCGGGGTGATTAGTGAATGTACAAATATATTTGATTGACATTGAAATTTCTCTTGTTTATCTGATGAATTAACAGAGTATTTTCCTCTTCCGTAGCTTTTAAATTCATTCAATAAAAAATATAGTTTATCTCGTATGAAAACGTTCACTCAACAGTGCCATACGGTACAATAAAACTGCATTATCGGCGCCATTTAAAAAATAAAAATTACATAAGTACTTTCAATTCATCGCATTATCGAATTTCTAAAAACAAAACAAAAATTTGGTGATTACTCAAGTAAAATTGATAGAAAAAAGGACATATTTATTTAAAAAATCTCTATTATTTTTGCACATACTCCCGTACTTGTAAAATTATTAAGATCGTCGACGTTATCGTTTTGTTAATTGAATTTATTTACAAATAAATCACTCTGACATACGTTAATAACATGTATAAACTCTATTAAACATCATCAACAGAATACTGGAAAAATAATATGTACACGAGAGGGTCAACAACCCTCTGTTATTATTATTATTTTTTTTTTCAATTTATTATTGTTTTAAGCTGCGAAATGGTTCTGCTGTCACACGAAGTACATATGCGTTTTATATACATACGTTGAAATACGGAAATGGCAAATAAGCTTAGCAGAGCTTCCATTCACTGTGTGTTGACCCCCGTTCAATAAACTGAATCTAATCCTCATCCGCAATTCTCCAATCGGCTCATTCAATCAATCAACTCAATTTCTCATTTTTCCTAGTTCTAGGTGATTAAGATTTTATTATTATGACACTTATTTACTATATCTAATCGCTTGTGATGCGCACTCGTGGCAATGTTTTTTATCTCGATAAAACTCTTGCATATGTGAATTTTTGTGATTATGTACCAATGATTTGCTAAATATCGCCCTCGTGCTAAGTTTCAAGGAAAAATCCGATGCATTCGCTATAAAATTCTATTGATTTGCTATTAGACTGCTACTGGCAATTAATTCGTCTAATAGTCAACGATTCTATTCATTAGTTTGTTTGCGCTTTTGCGGGGTATTCTATAATGAAAGATATTGTATGGAAAAATGTAATAGATTTAATTTTTCTGTACAATTTTTTCTATTGGCATCTTTATTACAGACACTGGGGCAAAGTCTATAGACGAGTGAAAATTTATTTTTTTTATACAACATTCAGTTTCCCTGTAAAAAGTAATAACAATAGAACTGTCTGCAAAAATTTAATGGAAAATCTATAGAATATTGTAGTGACTGCAATTAATTTTTTTATCAATTCCTGTTTTATCTAAAAATCTATTGCGATCACTGTAAACTTCCAAGAATTTACAGAAATTTTACAGACATTTCTTTTTTTTGTTTTTAAGGGTTTTTAAGGGTTTTTTTTTGAGAATAGAATTATTGTATAGAAACAAATAATGTTTAGTGATTCATCTACACAATTCAACCTATTTACACATCGTCTATAGAATCGATTGAAAATTATAGAATAGTTGACTGATTTTATCCAATAATTCGGCTTTTTCTGTGTGCATTATAGGCATTGTCCACAAATTCTATAAAAAAAATCTATAGAAATTCTATAGGCGCTATAAAAAATTCTATAGACAGTCCATAAAAATTCTGCGCGTAGCCTATAGAGACCCTATCGAAAATCTATAGTCAACCTATAGACATTCTATAGAAAACCTATGGGCAATCTATAGAAATTCTACAGCCATCGTCTATAAAATCGATTGAAAATTATAGAATAGTTGACTGGTTTTATTCAATAATTCGGTTCTTTTCTGGGTGCATTATAGGCGCTGCCTACAAATTCTATAGAAAATATCCAGAACTTTTAGACACTATAAAAAAATCTATAGACAATCTGTAGAAATTTTATACGTGGTCTATTGAGATTCTATAGAAAATCTATAGCCAGCCTATAGATATTTTTATAGAAAATCTTAGAAATTCTATAGCCGCCACCTATAGAATCGATTAAAAATTATAGAATAGTTGACTGACTTTATTCAATAATTCGGTTTTTTTCTGGGTGCATTATAGGCCTTGTCCACGAATTCTATGGAGAATCTATAG
>NW_011887757.1:1280739-1300513 GCF_000806365.1 Fopius arisanus
ATAGTTGACTGACTTTATTCAATAATTCGGTTTTTTTCTGGGTGCATTATAGGCCTTGTCCACGAATTCTATGGAGAATCTATAGACACTATAGAGAAATTCTATAGACATTCTATAGAAATTCGATATGCGACCTGTAGATATTTTATAGAAAATCTATAGCCAGCCTATAGATATTCTATAGAAAATCCATGGGCAGTCTATAAAAATTCTATAGCCAATCTATAAAAAAATCAACAGAAAATTTTGGCGAATGCGACAAGTTTCTCCCGAAAATTCCTCGACCCGTTCGATCTCACATGTATCGACTCCTGACGGATACACGTAAAATATAAAGAATGTATTTAATAACGAGAAAATTTCAGTATTTACATTTTATATTATGTCATTTACACTGCATGCACGAGTTGTACCTGGGACCTCTCGTTGTACATCTCATCTAGATAAAATTCTAAACATCTTTAAAACCACATTATTTTGTTCTTCGTTTCTTTGTACATTAAATGGGTAATAGGTACTTGTTGAACAATGTGTTATTCGGAGTACATTATATTTAATCATCAACGACTTTAGACTCGAAAATGCATTTATGACAAGACTTTTCTGCTCGGTATATGTGTTTTTTGTTTTGGTAAAGTCGTTGATCATGATTTGTCTTTTTTTTTTTTTCATTCACTGATTGAAGCCATCATGTTGATCACCAAAATTTTTCTCTTGAGAGCTGTAATTAACGTTGATGCTGGGATTTGTTGGGTCCTTTAGATCCGCCACTTGGCGTAGCGTTGATACTTAGGCTCGAGTTGTAGTGCTAACTCCTCTAAATCCTCGGTTGCTTGGTATTCATAGCCCCTACGGAGTTGTATTTCCTTCGGCTTTGTTGTATCCATTTGCTCCTCAATCTCCACTTCCTCTTCCTCACTCGACACTGTCAAATCCCCGAAAGAAACATTAATTCGTGTAATTCCAAGATTTCACACGTGGAGAAATCCACTGGAAAAATTTATACCTTCCCCAATAAATTCCATTGCAATTCTCTCCAACCAATTAGACTAATTTCTTAGAGAAAATTTAACAGATTTATTTTTTTGGCGTATAAATTTTATTTTATTGAGCAGTTTCAACTATAAAAAAGATGTTTTTATAGAAATTCAATGAAATTAGAAAAATGTGGTAGGTTTTTCTAGAAAATTTCTTACGTTAAAATGCAGTGAGAGAAAGAATCACCTAATTAAAAAAATAATTAAATGAAGTTTCAGTAGAAATTCGAAACGATGTCTTTCAGAAATCATTTTTACTCCAGATTTTTCTATTTTCCAAGAGAAGACTATTTTCAATCAGGAATTTTTTCTCTCGGCAAAAAAAAAACTCGAGGGGAGGGTGAGAATAACGCGAATTAAAAAAAATTCTTCAACTCCGCGAAAAAATTCCCGCCCTCCCCCCGACTTGGAAAGATTTTGTATTATGATACCAGAATTAGTCAAAGAAGTCAAGGGAACAGAGGACAAATGAAACAAAAAAATGTCAGGATTACTATCACTGAATGATTAAAACACCGTAAGGAATGGCCTCAGCGTCCACGAATTCGTCGGCCGATTCTTCTCAATACGAAATCCTTCCGTAATCGTAAGAAATTGTCATTCATTCTATTTACTCTGATTTCATACATCAAATTGATTTTGAACATTGAGCCAACATTGCGCCAACATTGGCCCAACACTGAACCAACGCTGTGCCAACATTGAACCAACATTGCGCCAAGGTTGAAGTAAAAGTGAATATTTCAAAAATGAGCAAATCACTCATCCTAAAATAAAGCCTTCACCAAATATTCTTTGAATTACCATCGAAAAACTAAAAAAAGCTGACACACACACATCCATACATACAACCATGATCCAAAATCATCATAGCCTTATAGCTGATCACGAAATCAGTCATCCCGCCACAAGAAATCGATAAATTTCGGACTTCACGAATACAACGTGTCCATTCGCAAGCAAAAAAGCCTACAAGCCGCTAAAAAAATAAAAATAAAAAAAACAAGCCAGTCACCACCTCGAGAAAGCCCATCCAAATTTTTTAAGAAAAACTCACCTGGTGCTGTTGCTGATCTGTTCCTCGCACTTAATTTTCCCAATGACCATCAAATCTCCACCGATCGCCCCCCGTCCAACGTCCTCCCCAATCCCAGACTCTCCATTATCAACAAAAACACTTGCTTTAATTAGAATAGTACCCCCGATGCCCTGATCAACCTCTGGAATGTCATAAAACTTGTCATCCTGATCCTTGAAGGCCACATTATCAGTCCTGATGCACACAGATGAGCATTCAGAATCAATTCCCGAGTCAAGACTCTCCTGAAAGCTGTCCCTCGCCTGTGGATTCTCCAAATTATCATCAGAAATCGATACATTAGCTTCTTCAATTCCCGAGTCCTGACTGTTCCTATGGACATTCCTCGATTTATCAATCAAAAGATTCGTCGGTGACCTCGACGCCTGATTATCCTCCTCCCCACATCCCTCCCCAATACTCTGAACACTCGACACCTTCAGCACAACATTATCCTGTCTCTCTCTCTCCTGATCATTAACCCCTGAACTACCAAAATCATCCACTGGCTCATCGAAATCGATGAAATTCTCACTGGCACTAACGGATTCGAGAATAAACGTCAGGACATCTCTGACGTCTTCCTCCAGACACTCAATCTTTTCGCCGTCTTCTCCTTCCCTTCCTGCCCCACCTTCCACTCCTTCTACTGCTTCCACTCCTTCCACTCCTTCCACTCCTTCCACTCCTTCCACTCCTTCCACTCCTTCCACTCCTTCCACTCCTTCCACCTCCCCCCCTTCGACCCCCTGATTCCCCCCACATTTATCATCCCCTGTACCCTCCACCTGATTACCCTGTACTTCACTCACCCCAACGCAACAATCATCCCCTAAATCACGAAAATCATCACCTCCACTCTCTAATTTATGTACATCAGTATCCTCCCCTCCAATAATCAATACAGTACTGTTCCTTAATCTACAACTGTTAATACTGTCCTCTGTACCATTATCACAAGTTATCATATCCCCATCGATCTCCCCGCACTCCCCAATCATAATCGAGTATTCGGATTTGTAAGTAACAGGTACACTAGTATCATCTCCACGTTTAACCACTTTATCAATATTTTGTGAACAATCGAGCTCATCGTCCTCGATAACACCCGACAGCCGTCTATCGACATCCTGATTATCACTCGTATCATTATCGATGCCCAATAGTTGATCAACACTGAGGGACTTGACAGGATCGCACATCGATGTTGTTGATGACTTTGAAGTGTCTGATATACTCCTCTGTAGGGGCTGTCGATCCCTCAAGTACTGGTGGAACCTGTCCCCCAGTGCCATCATGCTGTCCTGAATGTGCCTAACAGGTACCTCCGGTTTATCAGGAAAAGCGCTAAATAGGTTTCCGGGATTCTGAAAGAGACCGAGAAGTCTCTCCAAGCTCGATTGTTTAGGTACATCGATTATCTTTGGTTCCTCTGGCCTAGGCTCGAGGGTTAGTGTTTTATTTACAGTCGAATCGGTATCATCGATGACAACTGGTGATTTGTCCTCGACATCAGGTGGTTCAATGTCTGGTGTTGTGGGGAGTAATGTTGTAATTGTCTTGTCAACATCTACAGCACCAGAATCCGGTGTTGGGAGTCTTTCGTCTAGGCTGTCAGCGCTCGAAGAGCTCCCCAATCTCGAGTCATCTGATGACGATCTGAAGACACTGTCTGAATCATCTGAATCCACTCTGTCCGGCATTTCCACTCGGTAATTAAAGCCTATTGTGATGTTTGTACTGGCTGTTACGATATTTTTAACCGGTGGTATCGAACCCTCGACGACTGTCACGCGAAAACGCGATGTGCCACTTGTCGGTGGAAAGAAACACGGGGGTGAGGCTAGAGATGGTGGTGTTATTGGTGATGATGAGGCTGAGGAATTAGTTGAGCTTAGGGATGCCTCCGACACACGGGATACGACGAAACGACTTCGCGATGGACTTGGAATTGGACTTGCTACTGGGGATGGTATTGGTGATGGTGCTGGTGAACGCAGACGACCACCAGTTGTACGTTTTGGCTCTAGCATTGTGGTACGATTGTTTGGATCACCAGCACCTTGGGGTGCTGATGGGGAACGTGGCAGTGTCTGACAGGTCAGCGATATTTTACGGGAATTAACGCTTGACAGACGACTACGGTGTTGGGGACTACCTGATTCCTCTGTACTCGAGTCCGTCGATATTGGCTCGTCATTCCGAGCGCAGTAACTCCGGATTTCAGAGACTATTGACAAGTACGTTTCCATCATCGATGGCTGAAATCAACAGGCAACGCCACGGGATTAGAATCTTACCATCTATTTACTTTGATCAACAATGAGTCATTGAAAAGTTAACGAGTGATTTTACGGGTCTGTCGCCAAATTTGTGACGTATAGCTTGAAAAATTCATGTGATGATTTGTCATGTGACACGTCCTCTCATTTTTGGCATCCCTTTCGTGGCCAGGGGTCGGGCAAGATGAAACTGCTTCTTATTTTTTATTCGCACCAAGTTCTTAGAGGCTTTCAATTATTTGGGATTTTAGTCTAATGCGAAATCGCGTACCTTCGGTTACAAGGCCGTTTCAACATTTTTTGGGGAATCCTTTTGGAATCTTTTATTTTCACCACAGATTTCATGTTCTTTTACTTTATTGCAACTTGTTGAATAAATTTTCAAACTTGAATAAAAACCGGTGATTCAGTCTTTTGCCCGAAGTCCACGAAATTTTATAAAAAGGGAATTCCCCTGGTTTTGGCCTGGTCGGTAATTCAGTTGTTTACCCTCTGTTTCATTTTGCTCCACCCTTTTTCATTACTTGAACTATCCACGAATCACTGAATTTTGACTGAGTTTTAACTGAGTTTTGAGATTAAGATATAGTTTTAGGTGTCAAAGTGAAGATAATTACCGCTTTACTCCACGTCTTCTCGTCGAGATCAATTTGCGTGATGTTAACATTCTTCTTCATAGCTAAACACAGGAATGTCAAGCCCGTCAGTTGAATGTGATTATCCCTGAGGTCTATCCTCTGCAGGCTCTCATTTTTTCCGACAATCTCAGCCAGTGCCATTATTCCTTTGTTCATCAGCCCAGTCGCCTGAACCCCAAGCTGAAGTAATACTGTGTTATGCTTTAATGCTTCCTTGCAGATATCCAGAAAGTCATCGCTCAGTCCGTTGTGACCGATGTTCAGTGTCTCAAGACTTTTCGATTGTGCCTGGAGAATAAATTACGAATCAGACAGAAATTATCTCGAAATCTTACAGAATTTCATTTCCTAACAACTTCTTTGAGACTCTATGGTCTCTAGCTATTTTTATATCGAATGTAACATTTGATTTGAATTTTATTTCATGTAGAATATTTCGAGGTTTCCAATTGGTTTCCGAAAATTTTTTAATGATTATGAAATTGAAGGTTAAATAGAGATTAAAAGTGACGGTATCATGGAATTTCATCAGGACGAATGTAGATATTCTGATTGATTGAGAAAAAATGGAATCCGTCCGGTAGCTTTTGAGATCTTGAGGAGAAACGAAATTTATAAAAAAAACTATAGCTCAGGAATTATTGAACCGATCGTTTTCAAACAGCGCGCCAAAGCAAAAGTTAGTGATACCAATCATAAGTTGGAAGTTCAGATTTTTAGCGACAAATTCCATTGTATTTATATTGAATTGTCTAAAAATTCATCTTCAAAATTTCGAATTTACCGGAGATATGATCTAAAAACAATTTTTCGTGTTTCATAACATTCTAGATAATTTGCGATTGCAATTAGAGAATCAAAAAATCGGTCAAATACAAAACAAAGAGGATAAATTGTTGAAGAGTGGAAAATCCAGATATTGATTCCAGGCATTTGCCAAGTTGACAGAAAAATAATAAAAAATATGGAGCTCACCAGGCGTCATGATGGAAAAAGGAATATATTTGATAATCAATGACAATATAGAATCAAAATGAACTGTCAAATAGTACCGATAGTAAATTGTGGATTTTTCATTACATTTTTGTAAACCTGTCAGATCCCTTGGAATCAATATCTTTACCCTCCCACAATTTTTCCTACATTTTCTCATTTTTTTTATAATCATTAGAGTAAAAAAAAATCAAAATGTTCCTTTGCGCTTTGTCAGTCCCAATATTCGATGATAATATGATGATGATAATGATAATGATAATATTTATTACCTACATATTTATTTTCTAGAACTTGAAAAATGATTGACTTTATTTTTATTTTCTAATTAGTCAAGGGATTCTAATTACCATTATTCCTTCATTTATATCAAAGACTAGAGATCAAGGAAATTATAATTAGGATCAGGGGAAATTGTTTGGAATTGGAATGGATGGTGCGGTAAATTTGTGAGAAGTCAGAATGAAATTGATTTTTCTGTTGTGAGATCAGAATAAACTGACGTACAATTGTTTCGGCGAAATCTCCAGAGCAAATTTTCGATAGGTGATTGTTCCAGAGTATAAGTATCTTGAGCCCTCTACTGCCCTCATCCCTGGACTGATGGACGAGTCCATCGAGTATATTATGAACCCCTTGATCTTTAATGTCATTATTACTGACATCGAGAAGTTGCAGACAATTGTTGACCCTCAGGAGAGCTCCCAGCTGTATCGCGTCAGCCTGTGTAAGATTATTATCCGCCAAGTACAATTCCTTGAGGCCAGTATTCAATTTCAATGCAGCAACTGGAAACAAAGAAATAAGTGAAGTGTTTTGACTTTTTTTTATTTAATATTTACTAGTGTTTCTCTGTTAATCAACAATTTGCTTCCGAATGATTCAATGATACGTCGGTTTGACAACTGCAAAGACTCGATTTTTTTTTGAGCACAATTATTTTTAAAACTTCAAAATGTAATAAGAATTTCACTGAAATTTATATTTTTTGTTATAAAAGTCTGGCGAAAATCCAATTATTTATTTATTTTTTTTCTCCTTCATCCAAAAACTAGTTTAAGGCCCGACTGGACTATTTATCGAATGTCATCTTTTGTTTAAATTTTATCTTTTTAGCCTAAAATACATTAAAATTTGGGATCAAATTTGTGTTGCGAGAGCTACTCGAATGGTTATAAAAAAATAATGAAAAAAAAGAGGAAAAATTATTGAAGGGCGCTAAAGAGCGATATTGTTTAAAAGGGATCTACCAAGTTTACAAAAAAATAATAAAAATTACGCAGCTTACCATTGCTCTCCAGAAGATTGAGTGACAGCTAGATGCAATAGTAAGCTACGTATTTTTTATTATTTTTTAGCAAACTTGGTAAATCCCTTTTAAATAATATCGATCTTTAGCGCCCTTCAATAATTTTTCCTCTTTTTTTTCATTATTTTTTCATGTCCATTCAAGTGCTTCCCACAACACAAAATTGATCCCAAATTTTAATGTTTATTAGATTAAAAAGATGAAATTTAATCAAAAGTCGGCGTTTGATAGATAGTCCACCCGGGCCTTAACGTTTTTATTTAATTCGGATGATTTTATCATGGTGAGAACACTTTTTTCGAAGAGATCACCGGAAATGACATCTCAATGGCTGAGTCCTAAGAATTTTTCTCAAAAATTTTCCAAAATCGTTGTTAAACGATTATCTTCAATATAATAAAAAATGTTTAATCAACTATTTCATTTTTTTTAATCGTCAAAGGAGATCTGTCACCGATCTATTATGTCTACATTATAACGATCATAATCTTTAGTTTATCATATATTTTTAAATATAACATAATTCTTTTATTACGGAAAACGGATTTAAAAAATATATTTAAATATCGAAAAAATGATAAGAAATCGAGAAATGATCAGAAAAAATGTACTCCATCCGTTTTACGTTCTTGAAGATATTTCAAAAACAATGGGTCGCATCTGATGCCAGAATTAGTCATCGTGACACAAAAAATGAATATTTTGAATTTGAGGAATACAATGTCTTCATTCGGAAGCAAAAAAAAAAGAAGAAAACACTCAACACAACTATTCATCCTCACACTTTTGTTCTGTTAATACTTCTGGGGGATTACCTAGGATAACAAAAGCTTGTCCCGCGAGGCGACAATTCTCAACTTTGAGTATTTGCAAATGAGAGACTAATTGCAACGGTCGCCTGAGAATATTCATGTGCTGCTGGGTCAGTACAATGCCCTTAGCGTCCAATTGCTCCAGGCACAGGGTTTTTTTTATCATTTGTCCACACGCCTGCCAGCCACGTGTACCTATATTACCATTACTCGAGATGTCAACGTGTTTTGCTGATTCGTAGTACTCGATCATGTCGAATATTGTCTCCGCACTCTCGTCGGTGAGGCCCGATTTTTCAAGATCTATTTTACGAAATTGAAGCCTCTTGAACACCTCCTCCAGCGGCTCGCAGTTCTTCTTCTCCAGGACCCCTTCCTTCAGGCTGAAGTCCTCGCAACGGCCGTTTCGAATTTCTAAATTCTGGGGGAAGAATTTTTATAGATTTGTGCTATTATTTTTATTTTGGTTCACGGGATTTTTAATTGTGTAGCGAAGTGCTAAAGGTGATAAGAATTTTTTTGGTTTCGGTGAGAATTAATAGGTCTAGAACTAGTGGATAAATTGAATTGAAATCTCGGGGAATTTTGGTATTTGAAATTCATCACTTCTGGAATTAAATTTTTTATCTTTTTTATGAATAATGACTCGCAACAACAAATCCATTAGAAGTTCTAGAAGAATCTTCGGCTTTTCCCTAAATTCCCCTCATCCTTCTGATTTTAGAAGAAAACATCAAGAAACTTTTTTCCTCCAAAATTTAATCACCTCCAAAAACAGTCTTTTAACATTTCCCTCTAAAATCAATAGTTCCCGAGATAAATCAAAGATTCATGAAAAAAAAAAATTGAACCAATCAAATTCGACTTGGCCTGTTTTTCAGGGATATCTCTCCAACCGCTGGAGATACGGAAAAGTCCATGAGAACCTTTTTTGTAGCTACGAACCGCCTCCACAAAAAAGATCCTGACGAAAAAATCTGTATCTCACGCAGACCCCGAGATATTCAACCGAAACCAGTAAATCCTGTGCTACTGACAAAAACAATCATACAAACCAAATTGTTCTTATTAAACTTTACCACTTCGCTACCAAAATAATGGTTGATATTACCTCGAGCTGGTCTAAGACTTTTTTAAGAGGTTCGGCGCAATGACGCTGACAAGATTCTTTGTACGAAGATAGCAAAATGTCCCGGGTAAGATCCTCCGCTGTGCAAAAATGTACGGTACATATTCAAGTTTATGGAGAAAAAATCCATGAAATAAAGTGCAATTTTATTTCCAAATCGTTACAATCCTTCGCCTCCATCTCACATTTCCATTTTATTTCCATCTTAATCGAGTAAATGAGAGTGAATGACGGGTGGATACTGGATGATTAATGGGATAGACATGAAAATACAGCACTTAATGTCGGCCAAAAGTCGTATATTTCCTTTTATTGTTATATGATGCATTACAATAGTTTATCATTCTCCATCAGTATAAATAATATATCCAACGAGTGGAATATCACACAACACATCAGACTGAAAAACAAATCTAGTCTAGTATATCGTGACTCAGTCTTGATTAAACAATCGATGTACAGTTCTTAGTTCGAGATCATCGATAAGGAAGGTCATGAAGATTTCAATAAATAAATCATCCTCCAGGAGTGAAAAAAAAAAAGAGGTGGCATCGGTGGTAGTGATTTATCACGTTATCACTGAATAATCCTCCGAGCCAATAAGACAATTTATGTTTAGTCTGCTAATTTTTTTTTTCCCTAATTACTCTAATCACACTGATGCATCAAAATAACGAAAATAAAAAAAGCCCATGAAAAATCGTTGAAAAGGAAATAACCAAAACAATTGTACTCAATACAATTATATTTCTCTCTAGCTGTTGTTTCTTTCTTTCTTTTTTTTTTTCAAACGATTACAACACCACAGGGGTAATTCTTAACATACCGTTGCACTTAAAATTAGTATACAGTTCTGATTGTGAAATCTTTAGGACATCCGAGTGACTCGGGTCTATAAAAAACCTATGAAACCCAGTTAGCCATCAGGATTCAATTACCAAGGATATCCCAGGACAATTAATACAGTAATTATTCCACATTGTCAGAATAATTGGTATAATTATTGACAATTATTGATAATAGGTACAGTACAATATTTACGATGAGAGGACAGGTGATGTAAATGAAGTAATATTGAAAAATAAAATGACTCACCATGAACCCAGGGATTTGCTGGCTCTAGATATCCAGTGACGAGATCCTTGTCATCAGGAAAACTCACTCTCCTGTTATCTCTCCTTCTCCTTCCAGCCAGTGCACTTCGTATTCTTTTACCATCGATGATGACATAGTTGTGTCTAACACTCGTCAATGATTTATTCATTAATATATCATTCTCCTTACAACAATTACCCAAGGGCGACTTTGTTACGTCCGTATCTGGCTTTGTCACTGGTGTATCTGACGTATCCGTTGTTTTATTAGTAACAGTCGTTGTCAAAGTCGACGGGTAATCGTCTGCAGGACTTGGACACTCGCTCATCATGACTTATCCTCCTGATTTTATTGAAATACCTTACCCCCTGGATATTATCACTGACACCCAAATTTCGATAAATAATTTGATAACAAAAATCTGTCAATGGATCAATTACTCAATTTTGATTATTCACCCCAACCCCCCACCCTCACCCACCCACACCCTCCATTGATGGTTTTTTTTGGAATTTGTTGAGATATTGTTTCATTGTTCGTATTGTACTACCCTCTTTACTTTCCTGGTTCCATTGCTCGTTGATTTTCTCGATGGAGTTTATGACGGGGAGGGGGGCTTTATGGTCGAGGGTTATTCCGAGTCACCAGTGAGTTTTTATTTTTTATTAGCGGGGCATTTTGGAATTTTTTTTTTTAGGGGACTGCCCGCAATGGGGTTTCCGGGGAACTAGACACCCGACTACGAGTAGATTATGTGAAATACTACTCATTTACTAGTGCTACACCACTTTACCACTACCCGTGCTCTTTCTCACGGTCCGCCATCATTGTTGCCGTTGGATAAAGCTGAAGTACAAAGTTTGGGATGGACTTGCTGAGGGGGCAACGTAGGGGGCTACTTTGTCGATCAGAATTGGCGGGGAAAATCAAATCTGCGGGGTCGAATCTCATCTTTCTCAGACGGTATATATATACTTTCACCTTTTTATCACCTACTTTCTTTCTACTTATTTATATTTTGTGTAAACTCATAAATAATAAACATATTGGTTTATCTCTCTATCTTATTTTGTATGAGGTATTTCGAACACTTTTTCACCCGATCGCTTTCCATCTGGACAAAATTTTCCGTCCTTTTCTATGCCATGAGGAGCGTGTCACATTTTTTTTTTTCACATTTTTTTATTCAATCCAAAAAAGGTTTGAATTTTTCAATAACGTGGCTTTTTGATTTTCAAGTGGCCAGAGCTAAAAAAAATTTAAAAATTCAACTTTTGGTGCCTTTTTTTTAATTTGTGTTTTTGGATGAATTTTGAGGAAAGAATATAAAAAAAATTTAGGATGATAAAGTTTATGAAATTTTCGCTTCTTTCAAGGAGAAACTTCATTTTTGTTGACGCTCGAAGATTTCAAATGAACTGAAATAATTTTTATTCACGATATTAGTTTATACGAAAAAAATAAATAATTTAATCAATTATATTTTAGAATTTAATCAATGATATCTTATAATTGATTTACATATATAGATTATACTTGAAATAATTATAAAAATCTATTTTTCATCCGTGTTCAGCGAAAATCGACTATACTAGCCTCAAGTATTTTCTTTTGGGTGTTCAAGTCTAATCCGGAATTTCGAATTCACCGCAGGTGAAAGGGATTTTCTCGCATTTTCTGGAAAGTCTGTTAAGTCTCTTCGAAGATTTTGAGGGATTCTAGGAAGAATTTCGCTGGTCGTTTTAGGAATGTCTTTAATTTGCGATGAATCTGTACAGGTTTTTGAATTCTCGAAAGATTTATTCAATGTCCTTGAATCGTCTCAAAATTCATGGAAATTCTTTGATTTCCTATAAGATTTCCACAGATTTCCCGAGTTCTTTCAAAATTCAGTGTACATTCCTGTAAATTCCTGGAATTCCCAAAAAATTTCTCCGAATTCTTTGAATTTTTTCTTAATCCATAAAAATTCCGCGAATTTCCGTGTAACTTCGTTAATTTTTTCAAAGATCGACTAAATTTCTAGAGATTCCTGAAATTCTCTCTAAATTGACAGCGAATTCTTTGAATTTCCGAGCGATTTTCAAAAATTCTCTGTTCCCCAAATTTTTCAAAAAGTCCGTAAATTCCATAAAAACTCCGAAAATTCGTTTGAATTTCCCTCAAATACCTCGAGACTCCCTCGATGCTCCCAGAATTCACAAAAAACTTTTCAATTTCTAAAAAGTTCTGGAATTCCCTCCAAATGCCTAGGTTGCGCACGGGCATCTGCGCATCTCGCGATGTTCGAAGCGATTCGAAGCGGCAGTCGCCAGTAGAAATCGATTGACAGTTTGTTTATATCATTTCTACTCTTAGTAACATAAGACATTGTTGCTTGCCTCAAGGGGAAGAGACTTCAGACATTTTTACTGGGTGAGTCGATTTTTCAAATTTTTTCGTACCCGCGTTATCCATTTTTTCACCGGGTTTTGTTTACGTAATGGAAGCCAGGTTATGTTGACACCCGGATGTCATCTGATTGATAAGAATTTCGGTAAACCTGTGATAAGGGGAACAAGGGGATTAATTAATTTTATTAGACACGAGTTCAAGGTTGAGATAATTTTGAAATTATCTCCGTAGATTCTCCGATAATATTATTTGCAGTCTCAACCGCAACTTCCGGTATTGAATAAATTATAATTCAAGTGCAGTTTGAATTTTACAGAGAAAATGAATTCATAACGAAAATTCTCTTTTTCTTGTATTATTTATGTTTTTTAATTTTCGGAAAATCCATTAATTGCTAAATACCAAATTTATCTATTTATCTTTATTGACACATAAAAATATTGTAAATTGAGAATTAAATAATTATTAAACAATAATATTTAATAATTGTTCACGTTCTGATTATCGCAATTAACTGATTTTGAAAATGAAATTTGTGGAAATATTTGAGTAATTTATATTTTCCATAATTTTCCCAGTGGATTTCACTCGAAAGAAAAGACTTTTTTCCGAGTTTGAACAATTCCAATGATTTATTCATAAGAAACAAATGTTAATATCATTTAATTGAATTTGACAAATTCATCTAATCCAATACAATTGACAAATTTGATAATTGATAATCTTAATCTATGGTGAAAGGTACTTGAACATCTCGATCCCAATGAATTTATTCGTGATTAGCATTGTTAATTAGCAACAGGGGCAGTGCGTTGTTTAAAATTACTCCATAAATATCAACAATCAATTCTGTTTACGACTTATCACTGAGCAAATAATTAGCACTTAATGCTCGTTTTTTCGGTAACGAGGGCTTCTTCTTCTTTTTATTAGTGCGCGGACGAGTGCTCGTTGTTGGAACGTCTTCAGAGCTTGAGCTGTCGGTGAAATTTTCGACAGTCGGTTTATTTTTTATTTTCGCCACGTGAATAGTGGCCGTCGCAACAATTCCACTGCGTCGGAATTTCTTCTTAGGATCGGGTTTGGCCTTCTGGGGCTTCGGCAGTTTTCCCACTCCAAAAAGCTTCAGGGAATCCCCCGTTTCGGTGGCTGGCGCTGGCTGCTGGTCCTCCAGTGGATTCGAACCCGAAATCACGGCTTTCTGGCGTTTGAATCGAATTCTCTTCTTCCGCGGGTTCTTCTGGGACTCGTCCTCCGGATTTTCCTCACTCGCTTGACTCTTCGGGGCTCGAGCTGAGTTACGAGTGCTCTTCTTACTTTTTTTCGTGTCAGACTTGCCGGAGGAGTTCAGCGATTCCAATTTCTTCGAACAGGATCTGGAATTCAAGGATTCCAATCAATAAATATTTTAAATTGATCAGATTAATTGGTCAGTTGTCCTGTTGGCGTTTCACTTGTTAGAAATTTACTTGAGCAGTGCCTCGCTGTTCTTCTGACACATCAAGGCTAGTTGGGAAACTCCCCAGCTCAGTGGAGCCCTGAACTCATCATTATCCTGATTGCAATCGATATCAGAGACTCCAGTCCATATCTGTTGTCTCAAAGATGTCAATTTGATCTGGACGTCTTGGCTTCTAGGAAGTATTGGAGACAAATACCTCATGAATCTGTAGATAAAATCATTCATTCATCAGTCCATTACATAAAGCCCAAATATTTTTACTAATTAATAAGTTAATAAATAAATCAGACTGGATTAGTTAATATAGAAATTAGAGTATAGAAAAAATTCCAATAATCGAAAAACCTATCACTCGCCGAAAAATTTATGGTGAAACAACAATTCTAGATGATTCTTGCACTCGATACTCCACTCTCTTTCTACTTCATTAATTTTTTGTGATAATTCTACTGGAGATTAGAGAGTTGTAGAGATTCAGAGTTTTAGAAGAAAATGGAAGATCGTTAATGAGTAATTATTATTCTATTTTAGTTTTTTTTTATAGACTCGCTACCTAGGGGGCTGGGTGCCTCGTGTTCTCCGAGGAACTTTGCAGGTGATTTTCTCGCTGACAGACTCTTCGACGAAGGCCAGGGTGTGGGGTCTCAATAATGGAAGAGTCTCGGTCTCGTATTCCTTTTTTTCCACCTCGTATCGCTTTTCAATAGCTGAGTAAGTCTCTTTGAAACTCCTACGCAGGCTTGCGCTTTTCCTCGGATTTTCCAGTGGTGCTGTCATGTAATATTCATCAGCTGAATCTGTCAAGTCACAGCACATGTCGCTTCCCGGGTCAGTCGCTGGCAAATCCATCACAGACCGACGATTCTAAGTTTTCACAGAGATTTTTCAAGATCAGTACATGAGGAACTTCAAATAAATAAAAGAGTTCAACAATTTCGTTATCTGTTTTTGTAAATATCAATTAATCTCGAAAACTTTTGGATTTAGAGGAAATTGTCAGGGGACTTTTCTTTCCGAAATTTCATTGGCTACAAAAAAGTCCTTTGACGTTTTTATCTCAAATACATTGTTTACGTGAAACTGAGTAAAACAATTGAAAATTCCAGAAATCGTTCCCCTGATTTTTTCCATTTTTCAATTTCACGGAGGAATTGGAGGGAAATTAATAACATCCAGTGAATTCGGGAGAAGAGGAAGAAATAGAGAATAAATCTGAATATTTATCTCACGTAAATAAATATTTGGGGGGAATTTTTTAATGTATGACTCACTAGTAATTTTTGTCGTATGTTTCTGCTGTCTTCCATTTTCGTCTTTTTCCTAATTTTCCTCGGTTTATTTGAATTCCTGGATCTTGGCAGTTGTGGCGATGGTGGTGGTACTGACAGATAGTGAGATCGATAATCCCCTGAGGTTTCGGAATCCAATAAAATAGTCGCCTCACTCGTCCCTAATTTCATTTCCTCTGACGAACTATCTGACGTATCGCCCTCATCACTTTGATCCAAACAGAGCCATTAATTGGGTTTTCAGTGAGGTAACTCATTAATTAGTTTATAATTACCTTGAGTAATCAGTGAGATTTATGTTCGTGGGTTCGTCAGCACTAGATCCTTCTTTCATCAGGCGAACCAAAATTTTGTTACGCAATCTCTCCTGGAGACAAAAGCCAATGAACCACGTCATGAATTATTGATTATCTCGAGAACTATCGGTTCTACAAAAAATTGCTAAGGAACTTTTTTGTGACTAACGAAGTTCCGGATAAAAAAGTTCTCTGACATTTTCTTGTGAAATGGATAATTAAGAAGATAATGAATTATTTGGAAGAACATTTAGCGCAGCATTTCGTGAATGAATTTTTATAAACGTTTTTGTAAATCAGTTATTATCTAGCGAAATAATGATTGTGGAGGAAAATGTTTAGGGAACTTTTTGTCCGAAATTTTGGTAGGTAAAAAATACTTCTTGGGAATTTTTTCGTGAAATCGTTAGTTTTCAAGGTATTACGGATGAAAAGAGATGGCTATTTTCACCTTCGTTGGGTCATCGTCGGAGAAGTCGAGGAGAGTCTCACAAAATGCTTTGCCGATTTGCTCGTAATCTTGAGCGCAAAAATGGGTTCCATTTCTAGATCCTAATTTTGATCCACCCATCGATGCCTCCATGGTGTAGCTATTTTGCACACCCATGAGCCACACGACAACCCTACTGGTGCCTTCTTTCCCCTTTTCAATGTGGAATTTGCAATTCTCGAAGGAAAACTGAAATTTAAGTAATTCAAGAATTTAGGGGTGACCCAGGAAAATGGGACACTTGCGGAAAAGCTTTTTTAACTCCCAGTTAGTCCTTTTTTTCCCAAAAACTGTTGAAGACAGTCTGAAAATTCTGGAAAAACTGGAATAATTTCTTATGATTCTTATGATCGATTTTTTCCCCTTATTCATCCCATTCTACCCACAGTCTATTTTATCCCGTGTCCCCCCTATTTCTCTGATTTTTTTCCAATCTTTATCAATTTTAAATAGAAAGATTTTCCCCGCTGAATAAAAATTAAATGGCAATTTTCCCAAAAATTTTCCCAATTCCTCTGAATTTTCATTCATCAATTTCCACGAATATCTTTAAATCCAAAGGAAATACTCAAATTTTCCCCAAAACCTTTTCTGTAGACTGAAACAAGATCTACAAAAATTTTGATATCTCTCGCGCATTTAGAGATTAAATGAATTTATTACCAAAATTACAGAAATTTGGAACAATTCTCAAAATTTTCAGGATTTTTCCTCATTTTCACCGAATAATTACACAAAAAATGAAATATTTGTTGACTTCCAGGTCATTAGATCAGCAAAACAATGTAATATAATATTAAAATGCCTAGATTTCCTGAAATATTCATGAAATTTGAGGAATTTCTGGGATTCAGCCCTGAAAATTGAAATAAAAACTAAAAAAAAAATGCAGTGGACCTTGTCAGCAGCATTTTTGTGCAGCATCAGTGGAAAAATCTGCTCTGTGAGTTTTCCATAGCATCCAGCTCTCTTGCTCTCGCAGCCATAAATAAATATATTATGTTTCCTCGAATGTGCATGGAGATCGCAGTAAATAGCAATTCCACACTCTTCCATTAATCTCCTTATCATGAGTTTCGTGTGCCAAACGGAGGGATAACTCTCTCGCATAACAGTGCGATATTGACGATTCAGATCTTTTCCAGAGAGTGAACACCTGTTGTTACCGACAATTACTCCGTCTGGATTCAGCATCGGTACCAATTTGAATATGAATCTCTCCCGGAGTTCCTTAAAACCATCAAAAATCAATGCTCCACATAAAAATAAATAGAGAATCCTGAGATAAAACGAACATCCATTAAAAATTATTCCATTCTTGATTTTTATTTTTATTTGTCTATATCTATCGAACGTAATCCTTAGTTTAATTTTTATCTTGTAAGAATTTAATATTTTTAATATCTCGAAATTTGGATTTAGAATTCTATTCTGGAAACTATAATGGGTATAAAAAAATAACGATAAAAATAATAATAATTTTAATACTATAGAAATTAAACTATTTAATGCTCTAACAAAATTCAATTGAAGTAGAATATATCGTGACAGGCCCAGAATTTAAGGCTCGAGTGGATTATCTAGAAAAGATAATTTACTCCGAAATTCGGATTCCTAATTACGTTGGTAATTAATCGTCTTCTTCAATAATTGTTAGCTAGCGTTCTACCGGTTGTCAACAACTAGGCCGCTAGCTAACAATTATCGGAAAAAACTATTAATTGACGGAGTAATTAGAAGTTCCAATTTTGGAGTGAATTATCTTTTCCAGACAGTCCGAATTTTCGGTAATTTTTCTTGTATATCGATACAATAATTATTGTTATTATTCCCATCTTTCAATTGCCTCATTAGCGCATGGAAACAAATGTTTTAATTATCGTTTTTTTATTTTTTCAAGTATTTCATACCATTTTTTCTTCAATTATTGTCAAAAAGTGTTTTTTTGCAAAAATTCCAAAATTAAAAAAAAGTTAATAAATCAATTAAATTTTAATTAACATCGATGAAAAAATTATTTAATTTAACGGGTATGTATACACAGGTTTTCCGATTTTATGGATCATAAGGACTCGATTTTACAACAATTACAATAATTATAACAATTAAAATGCTCCGATCGGAAGTAAATAAAAAATCCAATGGTTATAAAAAAATGATAAAAAAGGGGAAAAATTGTTGGAGAGTAATAAATAGAGATATTAATTTCAAGTGATCAGCCCAGTTTACAGAAAAATAATTGGAAATCCCCGCAACAAGGCGATTATCATTTTAGATAGTAATCCTAGGGTCATTTTACCCTCCCCTATATAATTAATAACAGCAACAAAAGGTAATAATTCCCCACCCACTGGTATAACTATTACATTTTTTTCTTGAATATAAAATTGAAAAACCGATTTTTCACAAGAAAATTATTATTCCACTTCACCTTAACCCTTTCTTTCTCAAATAAAAAATAAAAAAATATAAAAATCCACAATCTACATAAAAAGTGGAATAAGAAATTGTCATTGTTATTGGAAAATTAATAGCTTTATGATATATTTGAAGAATAATTGGGAATAATTTCGTGTGAATGTTGACAATTTCGAGGGATTTTTTGATTTTTGAGACTCACTCGCGCCTGATTGGACTCGCCAGTGAGAAAATCGATGATTCCCTTCATCATCCAGCTTGAGGGTGTCTCCCCAGGGTGAACCCTTGCTGTTATGACGATTCCTTTTTTCTTTCGGCCCTCGTCGTTGTAATTTGGGGCTGTTATCGTCAAATAGTGGACACTATTTCCAGCTAATGTTCGACAGAGCAGTCGTAATTTCGTGAAACGAGACTTTACGGGATCGCTGGATATTCTTGTTAGATATTCCTGAAATTTAAGTTGGACGTGTGAATAGAAAAACTTTCTTTGATCAATTTTGTGGAATTTTTATTTGATTATCTATCGGAAGTCTGTAGTGATTTATCAGCAGTTTGGTTTATAAAATCGGTTGTTTCTTGGCAAATCTTTTGCTTTATTTTACCTGCAAGTCTGTGTAGGTGTAGGGATAGCAGTGAGCAAGATAAACCGTGTCCTGATCATGTGGGAATGTTATATTGAATGTTAGAGTATGTTTTTCCTTTTCTTCATCCCTGAAAAAAAAACTGATGATTTCCAAAAGGCATGATATCTCGAAAACGCTCGATTGCAGAGAAAAATGTCATTCGTTTTTGTTTCTAGCTTATGAAATTTTCAATAAAAAATGTTTAGGTGAATTTTCTATTAAAGCCATTTGTTCTCGAGATATCAGGACTGGTAGTTGAAACAGAAAATGAATAGAGAATTCTTTCATTTCCTCCTCCTCCTAAACGTCACGATATCTCGAAAACGGTTGATTTCACGGAAAAATGTCATCCGTTTTCCTTTCTAGCTTATGAAATTTCCAATAAAAAATGTCTAGTCGAATTTTCTATTAAAGCCATTTGTTCTCGAG
>NW_011887757.1:1300618-1304230 GCF_000806365.1 Fopius arisanus
AAAAATGTCTAGTCGAATTTTCTATTAAAGCCATTTGTTCTCGAGATATCACGACTGGTAGTTGAAACAGAAAATGAATAGAGAATTCTTTCATTTCCTCCTCCTCCTAAACGTCACGATATCTCGAAAACGGTCGATTCCACGGAAAAATATCATCCGTTTTTTTTTCAAGCTTATGAAATTTCCGACAAAAAATGTCCATCAAAATATTCCGTGAAAACCATTCGTTCCCGAGATATCACGATCTGTAGTTGTAATACCGAGTGGATTGAAGTTCTTTTTATTTCGCCTGCGAGTATCGAATTGGTATTTGAGTTTGTAGTACTTGTACTCACGAAGAATCGTTTTTGTAATAAGTTATATTATCACCGCATCGTCTCCATCCAACAGCATGAAGACTCGCATCTTTTGTGGAATACAAGAGGGGCCTGAGGCCCTCATTGTACAGACTATCCTCTTTACAGAAATTCACAATTGATAATCTGTACATCGTCTTGCTCTTGGTATTGGATATTCGGAAATAAAACCACTGCATGTGCCTCTGGGTGTACAAGTCCTTCCTCAGGTGCAGCTGATAGTACGTATCGGTGATTTTAATGGCTTTTCCCAGATTTCCAGACTCGAAACGAGACTCAAATTTCAAATCGCTTGTGGCATTTGATCCAGTCGATGGATTCGTGTCTCCAGGCTCTTCCAGGGATGTATAAATATCTGAAGATGTCAAGACCACCGTTCCACCCGCACAGGATCTGCTAAACTGAGGAATTAATTAATTCATTAATTACCATTAATTTATGAATTTACAGGCATTTGATTACAAAATTTCATATTATAACAAATAATGAGAGTCTATTGATCTTCTCTCCGGAAATTAATAGCTCTCGAGGAATTTAAAGTGGATCATACGCAGAGGAAAGTTCGATAAAAATATACCGCAAGTACACGTAAAATTTACCAATTGATACGTTTAAATTGTTGGAAATAATTATTTGTGAAATCCTTGTTAGATTTTACAGTTTCTACAACAATTAACTGTTAATTAATTAATTAACTGCTCTCACTTGCAGATTAGGTGAAATGTTGCGGAATTTTTATTGATTATTTCTCTTTGTACATAAAATCGTGAGGTCCCTGAATTTTTCACGCAGTTTTTGAGGCAAAATTCATATCCTATGGCAGTACTTATACAATGATCACCACATTTACTGATGGGGAAAAATATATTTAGCAAAAGAAATGGCTTTTTATCACGATGTGCCGAAAAGTAATTTTTACGCACGCACCACTTCGCCTTCACACGCTTAGAAAGTCACCTTACCGCACATTGCGAAGAAAAATATTGTTCGCAACTCGTGCAGAAAGTTGATTTTGGCATGTGGGATTACACCACTCGCCTTCAGCTTGTGCTCTATACCTCGCACCCGCAAAAATCACTTTTCCGCACTTGTTACGAAATATACTATTTCTTAATGTACCATAAAATTCAGTATTTTCCGTAGGTTTTTCACCTGAAAAATCGAAATTTTCTCCGCATAAAGAATAAAAAAAATGTAATTATCTCACATAATTCGTTGCACTCATGGGATTATAAGCATAAATCACAGTCCCCATGTCTTCACTAATGGGTTTGGGCTTTGGTTCCTTTCCTGTTGGCACATAATAAGGTTCAGGCATTGGTGGTGAGTAATCGATGTGACGAACTCTTTCTTGAATCACCTGAAATGTCAAGATATAATTAATCTTCCAGGAATTATGAGTGAATGGATAAATTACTTTGCACTCTGTTGGCCACCTAGGCTCTTGCGTAATAGCATCAATTGGCTGGACATCCGCCTCTCTGTACTTGAGAATACTTGAGGTAATGGGTAATACCGAGTCTACGTCTCTTCGGGAAAACCCAAATCGATCCTGAAGGCACTGGGTTGTCAGGAAATTCCCTACGATCATCGAAATCCTCGCTTTAACCTCCCGACCCAGATTGTCAATATTTCATCATTCATTTTGTTGGATGGAAACTAATAATAATCAGTAATTGAAATAATTAGAGAAACATGTGTGGTTTATTATTCCGTGGATTTATTTTTGGTTAGGGCTTTCGTGGAAATTTCATTGCGAATTTTTGATTGTTATTTGTTCTCGTTCTATTTTAGTTTTCATTACTCTCCGATTTTTATTTTCATCATTTTTTTTTATTTAAAAAATATATTCGCATAACAACTAAAACATCTTGTTAATTTATTCTTCTCAAATTATTGAATGAAATTAATTAATTGAATCTGATCAGATTTAATTATTATTTTTTATTTTTTTTCTGGTAGTGTTTTAAATATTTTAAGGGGTTTTGTTTTTAAAATTCATGCAACTATTAAAACATCGAGTATTAAATATCATAAATAAATAATGAATTCCCTGAATGATTCAATGAGAATTTAAAAAAAATGAAACGAAAAATTCAAAATTAAATATTCAATTGAAAAGAAAGTTTTAACAATAGAACTAATTTATTTTTAATTCCAGAATTCCTGTATTTTCAATAAAATCTCAATATTTTTCCACACATGCTCCGATATAATCAATCACAATAATTCGAAAAAGCGTGAGAGCATCACATGGCTAGCGTGCTATGAACTTCAAATAATCCAATAAAAAAAAAATCATAAACTGGTGATAAAGAATCTTAAATTCAAGTCTCATTATTCACCAATACTTCCGGTGCTCTCTGACACCGGTTCATGGCATTCCGGCATTATATCTCCAGTTTCCTCCGACAATTACCAACTCTTACCCCTCGATTCGCTGCAAATTATCCGCACATTCATTCACAGCAAATAACAATGCCCCACGAAAAAAAGTCTCAACAAAAATTACCGGTATTTGAATTAAAAAAAAGTCCAATAAATTGAAAACTGGATGAGGAAACTATTCACGGTGAACGACCGGTGGAATTATGCGATGCCTGCGTGAATCTCGCGCTTCGAAAACTTTAGTTTTGATACATAGTTATGTACCGGAATGTAGTATGTATTCAACGAACTTGCACACAAAGATTGATCGATACTGGGTATTTCCTTTCATTCTGGTGGAGTTGAAAAAGTTTTGGGGAAGTACAATTAACGGCTTAATCACTCATTTTTTTTTCTGCATCGACAATTATGAAAACTCCTATTTCGCTTGATCGCCATTTTTATTTTTGCTCGATCATCATTCTAATTCTTATTTTCCATTGTTGTAAATTGATCCTTAAGTTTGACCCGCGATTTTCACCCTCAATGTTGACCCTCATAATCCTTATGTTTTGACTTTTAACTTTTAGATTTGACCATCAATTTCAATTCATATTCCTAATCCTTGGGTTCTGACGTTTTATTTACTTTTTTTGACTTTTTATTGACCTTTACGTTTTACCTTTTGACCCACAATTTTTATTTTTATTTCTAATTCTTATGTTCTGACTTTCGAATTTTAGATTTGACCATCAATTTTAATTCCTATTCCTAATCCTTACGTTTTGACTTACGATCCTTTATGATCCTTAACATTGACCCTCGATTTTGATTTGCATTCCTAATCCTTACGTTCTGATGTTTTATTCATCTTTTTTGACGTTTTTAT
>NW_011887757.1:1306345-1329923 GCF_000806365.1 Fopius arisanus
ATATTTTAGTCAAAATATAGATTTTTGCAATAATTAGTCGTAAATTTATCCTCACGATTTAATTAATTGGAGATGATGATGAAACAGATGTTTAACCCTCAAATTTGACCCGCAATATTTGACCCACATTTCTTGAATATTTTAGTCAAAATATAGATTATTACAATAATTAGTCGTAAATTTACCCTCACGATTTAATTCATTGGAGATAATGATGAAACAGATGTTTAACCCTCAAATTTGACCCTCAAATTAGACCCTCAACTTTTAACACATGTTTTCGGATATTTCATTCAGAAAATGGAATTCAATCAATTTTTTTCAGTAATTAATCGTACATTTGCCCTTGCCTTTACATTGTTCCTAATGATAACAACAACAATATTAACCTCTGACATTTGACCCACAATTTTTTACCCATACCATGTAACTACTTTATTCAAATTCAAAAAGTTTCAGATATTGACATTCTCATTCCGTTTTTTTTTAATCGTTGATAAATTTTTATTCGCAGGGGTTACAACTGCGAGGATCATTTCTACGAATACGACACGATTCGCCACAGCTGGGAGGTGTTGGCGGTCCTCCTGAAGTCCAGCATCTGCGAGGATATTCTAATTGACGTTGGAATGCCCGTGATGCACAAAAATGTCACGTACAACTGCAGAGTTGCTTTTTTAAACCGAAGAATCTTGTTGATTCGCCCGAAAATGCAAATGTGCGATAATTCAATCTACAGAGAGGGGAGGTGGTTCTCTCCCTGGAGAAAGGTTCAAAAAAATTTCCAATTTATCATTTCTTAAAAAGGAATAATAGACCAAAATAAAACGAGAAATAAATTATGATTAAATAATAAGAAGTCAATAGAAGTTTTTTTGCATAAAAAAAAAATCTAAAAAAGAATCTAATAGAAATAGTAAAGTTTATTATGAATTTTTATTCGCACATGAATTATTTGACTTGGATAATTGTCTTGCAGATAAGAACAGTCGAGGATTACTTTCTTCCTCGACAAATAGCCCAAATAACTGGTCAGACAGTTGTTCCGATAGGCGATGCAGTAATTGCAACCAGAGATACGTGCATTGGTTTCGAAATATGCGAGGAACTCTGGCATCCCGATAGCAATCACATACCCGCTTCACTGGATGGTGTGGAGATCATATCGAATGCCAGTGGCTCGATGTTTGAGATAAGAAAGGCGTACGAAGTCGTCGATCTAGTGAAAACAGCATCGGCAAAGGCTGGGGGCTGCTACATGTACAGCGATTTCTTTGGGTGCGATGGAGGGAGAATGTTTTTCATGGGATTTTCATCAATTACTGTCAACGGGGCCATGCTAGCGCGGGCCAAGCAGTTCTCATTGCGGGAAGTCGAAGTTACAACTGCCACTTTTGATTTAGAAGTCATCAGGTAATTTTTTTTATCAGTAAATGTCTAGTATTACTCTTTCATCTTTCTGATTTTTAGGCAGTTGACACTTTTAGCTCTCAAAGCCAACCATTTTACTGGTGAATAATGGTACTTGTTATACCATTTTTAATTAGCCATTTTCTAATTAGCTTTCCAATGGCTCTTGTTTCATCCCCGCATCTTCATCCCCAATAAAGTCATGACCTTTCAAATATTTTTTTGGGTGTAGAATTGTCGCAATCGCACTATTTGACGGGTTTTTCCATCATTTTATGATCCTTCATGATAAAACATGTATAAATATATATATTTATATATAACAATATGTATATAATGTCCTGTAACACCCAGGAATTTCCATTTTGATAACTGATACGAGTAAATTTTTTAAATCGTTTCCAACTGATTGAGAAAAAGACGATAAATCGCCGTGAACGTGATAAATCTCCTCAATTTATTCAATCAATCCACGGGATTTTGAATGACAATTTTTTGTAACATATTTTACAAAATCGATGATGAATCATCATCAAGAATTATTCAACTTGAATAATTGAGAATTTAGATGACACTGAATGAAATTTCAAAGGATTTCTAACAGCGATTCTTCTTTGAGGGAGTTAATCTTTATGACCAATCAATCAATTTTCCATCAGATTTAGGACTTTCTCATTCAGAAAGATGTCCCCTCATTCTTTTGCCCTGTACGTCTCCATCATCTTGATGGGACGGAAGCTGCCAGGACAGTCGTGATAAACCCTTGTGTAAGGTTTCACTTTATTAGGATCCTGTCCTTTTCTCCTGTAGAGGATCTTCTTGCATTTGGTGCACTGGTGTGCAGATATAAATTCCTCCGCCTGTGTCCAGTTGACATCATCCCTCGATGCTATATCTTCTCCCAATGCTTTCGATATCCTCGACTTCTCAATCTTGAAGTCCTTTCCGTGAGCTGCATTTTCCCTCCTGTTGAGTCCCAGCTTGTCCAGGTAAGCGTGGATCGCCTGGTGGAGAATTGATTTAACTAGGACCGATCGCCTCTGCCCCTGATGTCGAAATTTGGAGATTGATATTTTATTTTGGGAGAAATTTGTACGACCGTAGGCTGTTATCAGGCTAGCATTCCACTCGATTCTGTATCCCTTTATTTTACCCTGGAAGTAGGAGATGTCGAATTGCCGGAGCATCTCCCCCAGGTCGGGTTTTACCTCGGTGTTGAAACGCTCGTCCAGGGGAGATGCTGTTGAGGGGTCAAAGTCCTCGGGGAGATCTACCTCTGAGGTGATACCCAGGTTCCATTGCTTTTGGATTGTCAGTCTGTCCAGATCGTTGTGGCGACGCGATGAACGGGTGCCCAGGGCCATCTCCGAAGGTCGAAGGCCACTCTAAAGAATGATTAGATTATTATTTTGCATCATCCCTCCAGACTTTACAATAGTTTTTTTTCAGTTCTTCCATTTAACCTCTCCTTTCCGAAAATGGAAATGACTGAATGGAAAATTAAATGGAGATAATTTGATTTCATAATTAAAAAATTATTAAGAGGTAAATGAATTAGGGAATTGATTTTGTCATTTATTTCTCCGAATTTCCAATGTTTTTAATATAAAATCAGTAAAATTCATAACCTCAATATTTCTCATCATTAATTTATCTCCAGTCTCTTTTTTATTTGTCTGAAATTCTAGTATTTGTCGAGATAATCTCATGATTTTTGATTATAGAAAAATTATAAACTTGAAATGTGGGGTACCCTGACAGTAAGAAATAATCATCTCCTTTTTAGACTTTGGTTGGAGTCGTGTAAACATCTTTCAAACTCGAAATGATTTTCAAGATTTTCCTGGGACCTTGTAGGTTCCAAGGATTAAAGGACTGTCTCCAGAGATTTTTGAAGATAGTGGGGGAATATTTATTGCGGAAATTCCGGAAAATTACCTTTCCTGATTATTGGAATTATAGGTTATGTCTCAGCACAAAAACACGAGAGTTTCTATGGCATTTACCGCGCATTTGAGGGAATAGAGAAGGGATGATGATGATTTTATCAATATATCTCAACAAAATGATCCCATTTGGATTCCAATCATGATGAGGAATCATAAAGGAGATTTCTTGATAATCCACAACTACAAGACCCTTTACAAAATTTTCCTGACTTATACTAGGACTAGGTTCACGACCTAGGTTTCACCTTAGAATTAACTTCAAGTCACCTCATCTATGATAAATGCTTGTGTACGATACATCTGACTCCTAGAGGTATGAATTAAAAAATGAATAATAAAATAAATTTTGGTAAATTCAAAGCACTGGAAATGACTCAATCGAAATCATACTAGTGCTCGGCGTCTCCACCCTTCTCCAAAAATATGGGTATGATTACCAACCAACGATTGATTTTAAGGCCCGGATGGACTGTCTGGAAAAGATAATTTACTCCGAAATTGGGACTTCTAATTACTCCGTTAATTAATCGTTTTTCCGATAATTGTTAGCTAGCGGCCTAGTTGTTGACAACCGCTAGAACGCTAGCTAACAATTATTGAAAAAAAAACGATTAATTGCCAAAGTAATTAGGAATTCGAATTTCGGAGTAAATTATCTTTTCTGGATAATCCACTCGAGCCTTGAATATTATAAAATTAGACTCGGTTTTGTAATTAAATAAGTTTATTAAAAATGGAGCGAAAGGGAATTATAATTATGATTGATTAGAAGAAGTCACATGTCAACGAAATAATCTGACGAAGAAAAGATCAAGGACAGACTAAATGAGGGAAAAGAAAAAGGACTCGTACTTGAATTTAGATTGAAAAGGAGAAAGGAATAAATACAACAGTATATTCGTCTTATAAATGATGATGAAACAAAAGTTCAAGCCCGAGTTTATTTAAAAAAAATATATTTTAATATTGATATCTCTTTCTAGATCTTACAGGAATGGAATTCGCTCGAGAACGCATTCATCGGCGTCGAGTCCGGCGTATCCCCGGGTGAAAATCGACTTCGCTTTAACATCAGACGGTGAAATCTGCGATTTAATGAGTTCCCGAATTGATACGAGTCATGTGACCGACGAGTACTCACTGACAACTTCTCCAGAGATTCTGTATTTCCGTCCAGAAGAGGAGATATCGATGGCACCCGCCTGCTGGCTGTGGGATTATCTCCGTCGATCCTGTCAGGGTGGTTTTTTTCTTCCCCTGAGCGGAGGGGTGGACTCATCATCAGTTGCTTGCATCGTCTACTCCATGTGTAGAATGATCGTCGAGGAAGTGAAGACTGGAGATCCCCAGGTGCTTGCAGATGTTCGTAAAATCGTCGGGGACTGCGATTACGTTCCAACGGATCCCAAACAGCTCTGCAATACTCTCTTGGTGACGTGCTACATGGGAACTGAGAATTCTTCAGCACAGACGAAGGCAAGAGTTCTTCTGCTTCTGTTTCTTGTGGAGAAGTTACTCTGATTACTTCCAAGTTATCCATAATTCAATGCGTGTCTGTACCACTCCCTTCTAGTAACCACTGATTTACATAATGTAAATGAATAACGCATATTTATTGATGTTATTATTCCACAGGCAAGAGCTTCTCAGTTGGCTAGTCAGATTGGCTCGTATCACTTGAGCATTGTCATCGATACAGCCATCACAGCTGTCCTGGGGATTTTCCAGCAGGTGGCGAAGATGACCCCCAAGTTCAGGGTCCACGGTGGGAGTCCTAGGGAGAATCTTGCTCTTCAGAATGTCCAGGCGAGAATGCGAATGGTCGTGGCTTATCTTTTTGCTCAGCTGATGCTCTGGGTGAGGGGTCGACCTGGGGGACTGCTTGTTCTCGGCTCCAGCAACGTCGACGAGGCCCTCAGGGGCTATTTCACGAAGTACGACTGTAGTAGTGCGGATATTAATCCGATTGGGGGTATCTCCAAGGAGGACTTGAAGAGATTTCTCGTGTGGTTTGGGGAGAGGCATGGACTTTCTGCTATCAAACAGGTACATTTTATTTAAGAGAAGTAGAAATAATTCGGATTTAAGGCCCGGATGGACTATTTATCGAATTTAAGGCCCCATGGAGTATCTCGGAAAGATAATTTACTCCAAAATTGGGATTCCTAATTTCTCCGCCAATTAATTGTTTTTTCCGATAATTATTAGCTAGCGTTCTAGTCGTTGCCAACCGCTAGAACGCTAGCTAACAATTATTGAAAAAAACGATTAATTGCCAGAGTAATTAGGAATCCCAATTTTGGAGTAAATTATCTTTTCCAGATAATCCAACCGGTCCTTAAAATCGATTTATCGAATTATAAACCAATATACTATTATTCAGTGGCCACTTTTTATCGTTAGTATTTACAGAATTAAATTGTTTGTCGATAGATCCTAGAGGCCACACCGACAGCTGAGCTGGAGCCTCTGAAGGGAGGACAGCTTGTTCAAGCTGATGAGGTAGACATGGGTATGACTTACAAGGAGTTGGCGGTTTATGGAAGGCTCAGAAAGCTCGAGTGCTCTGGGCCCTTCTCCATGTTCTGTCAACTTGTTCCTCGGTGGAGTCACTGCTCACCTCAGGAAGTCGCTGACAAGGTCAAGCACTTCTGGAGGTGTTACGCCATTAATCGACATAAAATGACTATTTTGACACCTGCCTGTCATCTGGAGACATACAGTCCTGACGATAACAGAGCAGATCACAGACAGTTTTTGTATAATCACACGTGGAAGTGGCAGTTTGATGCAATTGACGAACAGGTGAAACCCTAAAATATCATATGGAAAAAATCAACACCTTTTGAGATCACGAGGGATAGATCGGGTGGCGTGAGGGTTAAGAATTCAAAATTAATAATTTTAATTCTTTAAACAGGTGAAAAAAATTAATGAAGATGACAGGGGGAGGGGCAAGAGAGAAGGCCCCAAAATTCCGACGAAGCCCCAGTCGTCTTATGGGGCAGTTTCCAGTGAGTAGTCATTTCATTTTTATTTTCATCTTTTTTCTATAAGAGTAGAGATGGGGACGTGAGAGTTCAGATCATTTTTTCTTTTTATCCACTGATTTTTAATACCGGCATGATCCAGTTACTGCGACCTGTGGTTTTTATTTACGATGATTTCAAAGAGAAATCATGAAAAAGTCATGCAAGCATGACCTTGAACCCTCAAAAAATTGGAAGCATCAATTTTTCTTCCTTCACTCTTATCTTAATTTTTTTTTATAACAAAAAAACCTTTTTAATAATCAATCAGACCCTCATTGGCCCTAAAAAGAACAAATGATTTTTTGGTAATAGTATAATAGAGCACTTCATCTAATTTTCAATTTTTCTGAGTTATTATTCATCTGAATAATTATAAAAAATCTCAAATTATAAAAAAACCATGGAATAATTTATAAATAGAAATAGCTCTAATATACGTTCACCGATTTTCTAATGCTTTTTTAAAGTTGATGTACGTCTCTTGCTGTTAGTAACTGGGTCATTGACATACTTGATGATAAAACACTGAAATGAAAAAAATTTTTGGGCTCAACTCTGCAAAATTATCCCCATAATAAATAGCATTTGCACGATTCGATAGTGAGTAGTTGCCCATCACAATTTTTTTGTTGCAGACAGAACATTCCCAGGAGTCGTAGTATAATTTCTACTTTGATATCTATTTTCTGTTCAAAGCTCCACTCAAGACCAATAAATTGCCTCGTCTCGACTGCGATTGAGATAATTTCCAGTAAATAAAAATTAAAAATAATTCGTTAAAAATGTCAAGTCTATTCTTCAAATAAAAAATAATGTAATATTTCATAAAACTTTATTCTCTTTATTCCTCTACGTACAATAAACTATATTAACCGTTATATTCTCCATTGATAAACTGATTAATCCTTAGAATGAATATCCAAAGTTTGTGTCTAGTGGAAACTATAATACATCAACTAGAAGTAGAAAAACCCCATTGAATTGGAAAGCCTCCTTACGTTTCTACACAGTCATGGAAATAAAAACTCACTCAGAGAATAAATATCCCCTGAAATTGAGAGTATAAAATTCACACCAGAACAGCCTCCACTGGTCATTCAACATTCAATATAAATATTCTCCCCAAACAAATCCAATAATCGATTCCAGTCAATCAATCAATAATATTAATGACATAAACATTGATAATAACTAAATGATACCTCAAAACTCGAGTCCAATAGACGTAACAATGAGATAATATGAATAAAATAAACATAAAGTTGTTACTTTAGACGAAAAAAAAATACTGGACGTAATTACGACGAGTTCATTAAATAATTATACATGATCGGGTGTTTTTTTTTAAATCGTCAATTATCATTCGAAACTTTATTGAGTATTACAATATATTCATTCGATCATCTTTATAAAGTTCTGGATAAGGTACTGCTAGATCGACAATTATAAAAAAATATTCATAAAAAAGGGACTTAAGATTTACGTGCACTCGACGATCGTTTGGGTTTTCGATAATAAAATACACAGTATTTACAGTCTTTTTAAGAAAACGATCACAAAGCTGCTAGTCAATTATAATAAATTACCATTAATTTTTCGTTAATCAATTGTTATTAATTCAAATATTTACAGAGCACCGTGATTTCTAGATATCCTGGGGTGAAATCACTGAGCACCACGATAAATTTACAGACTAAAATTTACAGGTTGATCATTCTATTAAATAATTATTCTCCAAAACATCTCTTTCGTAACTACAACGCTAAATTAATTAAGTTAATTTTTCCTACCACCTTGAAGAAGAAAATTATAAATTGCACGATACCCCGTTTTTTTTTTAACTTTTTCTCGTGTTTTTTTTTTTCGTGATTATTGCTGTAGTTTAATGTGCGTTTTGTAATGATAAGTCGTGTACAAGATCCATTTTCCCTATATCACAGGACACCCTACCGCAAAGGTATCAGAATAATTCAGTGGTGAAGAGGCAGAAGGTAACGAGTCGATTTCGCTACTAGATTAATTTTCCGGGAGATATCTCGAGACCTAGAGGAGATAGTGAATTTTTTGTAGAGACCTTTTTTGTAGCTGTAATTTCGGTCTGCAAAAAAGGTTCATATGAAAATTTTGTATGAGCGGTGGACTCGGAGGTATTCCTCGAAAACTCGTCTGGGGTACGAGTCAATTTGTTACTCTTTACCTCTTCTTCACTGAATCGATCGTTAAATAATTAATAAGTGAAGTCGATCGAGAGGTTCGCAGTATTGCGGGGAATAGAGAGAATCTCTCGATTGCCAGGTGAAGTCGAAAGTCAACGTATCAGAGGACTAAATGGTAGAGAATTAAATTTTTTTCTTTCGAAACGTTGGATTCGAGTTCTTCGGGCACTCGTGAGTTAATTAACGTTGAGAGCTGGGAAAATGGAATAACTATTTCGAAGAGATGCACTTCGAAAGAGCTATTGCATAGCTCATTCAACTGGAACATTGAATATCAAAGTGAAGTCAAGTAAGTAATGATTTTATCGTGAGAAATGTCTTTTGGAAAAATCTAAAATTCGATTTCACGACTTCGATTTTGATGGAATTTCGCAATGACCTGTTGCCCAGCTCTGCAGATAATAATCATGAACAAACGTGGAATAAATACTGTCTCTCCTAAGTTCCACTCAACGGCCATTCATTCTCCAGGAATTAGTGAAGGATTTCAGTACGAAGAGGTCCGAGCAAGATGCGATGACGATCTGTTGATGGTCTTGGCAGCTGTCTCAATGGAGTTATCGTCCTTGGAGTCCGTCAGAAGGCCACCCTGCACATTTACATCGGCAAAAGAACAAACAATTGTTCATTCAATTTGTTTCTCTTCTCACTTGTCTGAGTGGTTTTAATTTCTCTAGTCTACAAATTGAATCGTATCATTCAATCGTCAACGGTCTGAGATTATTTAAGCACCGGCTCCACACTTTAGTTCGAATTGTGGGGATTAAGTGCGCACCTGGAGGAGCATGTTGGCAAAATTGCTGTTGGTGAATTTGAAGTGACGTTTGTCGTAGAACTTTAGGAGAGCTGGACTGTACGGATGCTTGTCCTTCAGGTGGAGGTAGTGGACTTCTGGCTCTTGGGTTGTGTGACCACACTCTTCGCAGACGTAAACCTTTGGAGAAAAAATTTGATGATTATTGATACTCCATAGTCCAAAAAAAAAAAATCAAGAAAGTTACAGCACTATTTGCGATTTTTCCGTAATCAATTCAATTTTATTATTTATCATGAAAACTACGACTTTTTATTGTGACTCATTGAATTTCGAATTGGAAAGATCTGTTAAAAGAAACGAAGAAAGGAAATCGATCTCGAAATGTATCGAAATATATCGAAATATATCGAAATATATCGAAATATATCGACGCATCTCGAAATATCTCGAAACCTCTGGAAATATCTCGAAGCGTCTCGAAATAGTTCGAAGCATCTCAAAATATCTCGATGATTCTCGACGTTTCTCGAAATATCTCGAAACTTCTCAAAATAACTCGAAGCTTCTCGAAATATCTCGAAATATCTCGAATGAATAAGGGTAAGACCCGTAAAATGAAACCGTGTGGTGCACGCAGGGACGATCTCTTCTATTTAAAATACAGGCGATTTTTCCAGTACATCAACAGGTTTAATATTGAAGTTAATTAATCAAATTTCGAGTTTCTTCAACCATCGCGTCATATTAGTAACTCGTCGAGCTTACAGATAATTCAACAAAATCAATTCTCAGTTTTACAATTTGACACAATTTCCCGTGACTTACGCCCAATAAAGTACATCTAAGTACCTAAAATCAATAGTTTTTTAGATAAATCGGTATCAGAACAACTGTAAAATTCCGTCCATAACTCATAAAAATGTTTACTAATTATCGATTTATCTCTAAATCTATCGATTCGAGAGGACAACAATGAATAACGAACGAAATTTTTTGATAAATGAGTTGTTTTCGCAATCTCACCTTTGTACGACGTTCCTTGTACGCGTACTGATGCTGAACCCCGTGAACCTTGAGGCAATGGCTCTCCAACGAGCACCTCTGGGTGAAGCTCTTCTCGCAGAGATTGCACTTATACGGTCTAACCCCTGTATGCGTCCTGGTGTGTCGCTTTAAGTCAAATGTGTCGTTGAATCCCTTTCCACAGAAGGTGCACAGATAACGCTTGACATCGCTGTGACACTTCATGTGGCGATTCAGCAGTCGCTGCAGACTGAAGGTCTTGCTGCATACACGACACGTGAAACGACTGGGGTCGTCCTCCTATCAGATAAAGATATTGTCTTTATTTTTTCGATCCGTCAATTGATATTAGTACAATTAAACCTTTCAAACTATTTCTGATGATAGTACCTTCCCAGCAGCTGGTCTAGGTGCTCTCTCCTCTTCCCGGGTGGTGGGTGTCCTCTGTCCATCAACCGCTAGTGGATTTTTTATTCCATGCCCCCCATTAACGAATTCCAGCTGGCAATCACCAGGAAGTCCCAGCTGCAACAACAGAAAATGCAAAATGATTCATCAAGCTTTAGCTACGAAAAAGACTGGGGTCTCAGAGAGATTAAGCACTCAAGTTGATTGGCATTGCATAAACACGAAACTCCCAAATTAATCATCCAAATCAGATAAATCGAACGTGGAATGAACGAGAGACTGAAAATGAAGTGAAAATCCAAGAGATACGATCGATGCGTATCATATGCTTTTGCCTGGATCAATCCGGGGTGCTTACCCTCTGCTGGAGAACACCCGAGCGCTGACTGGCCGGTGGATCGGAGGCACTAGGGGAACTCACTGTTGCTGAAACACCAGAAGGACTCGGTGCATGTTCCATCAGGCCACATGCCGGGGATGTGCTAGCTGAAGCTCCATCTAATGAACAGCTTCCAGCTCCTGGACTTGGAAGACTACCGCCCACACTGCTACCAGAATCCAAATCCAGTCCTAGAAATTGCAAAAATAACACACAAATTGAATAAATGCAATCAAGAATACCCTTGACTTTGACCCTTCCATTTTAATGTAAAACCCAAAGATTTTCTCGATTTTTCTGACGTATCGACAAAGATCACTCAATCCCTAATAATCGATTGTGTCCCTCCACAAAAAGTCTCAACTCACCACTCCCCGGGAAATTCAGTCCCGGACTCAGCAATCCCTGATGATGCTGCTGATGCGGTGACCTGGCCTGTTGGCCCTGCTGCATCTGCACCTGAATCTGCAATTGCTGCAGCTGGGGCTCCTGATGTGTCTGAGGAACATGGAGTCCAAGCTCCGAGCGTTCTTTCCCCAGGGGTTGATACCCGCTCTCAGGATAGGTGATTCCAGCTAATTTATTCGAATAATGCGCGCCGTTGTAGTGCCTGGCAGCGCCATCGAAGGCCCTCGCCAGGGGAATCCCATGCTCAGGGAATGGATCAACAGATGGCTCCACTGGAGTGGTCATCTGGCCTTCCTGGTTGATACCGCTACCGGCAGAGGCCGGAGAGTGCAGTGACTCCTCGAGAAGGTCGTTGCCGTCGTCCGCTGAGATTCGGGGGAGGAAGAGGTCAGCAGCGTCTGACAAACTCTCTAAAAGGGCGTTATGATCCGAGGGAGAGCTGAAACTCAAGGCTGTTGTGAATTGAAGGGGATCGACCATCGTCCCCGTCACCATGTCCACCATCATCCCAGAATCTGTGACATCGTATGCCCCGTACTGCCCTGAGAGTAGATCTGGTTGAATTTTGTAGACGGACGATAGGTCTTCCTCTTCCTCCTTGAGTACCAGCCCGTAAGACGCCATGTTCTGGAGCAATTGGTACTGCTTGCCCTCCTGAGCGCCGTAATGCTGGCCATTGAGGTCCTGCTGGCCAGTGTCACACTCCATTCCTACGGATGTCGGCGTCAGGAAGTTGTTTCCCTGGCTGCCATACTGATTGGCAAAGTTGGCGAGATTATTGCCACCTTTGAGTGACTCGTAGAATGGTGGCAGGGAGCCAGTGGGGGGCGAACTGGGGCCGTAGTTGCCACGGCCGCCATTGCCCCCAGGATTCATGCCGCCACCGGCACCGCCCATAGCGCCACCTCCACCACCGCCACCGCCCGAAGAAAAGCTAAGGCCACCGGACCCCGAGGCACCTCCGCCGGATGTCGAAGAGCTGCTGCTACTTCCTGACGAAGAGCTGTTGGAAGAGTTCGTGGACCTACCGTGTCCCGCCGCGGCCTGCAAGGCGCCTGGAGCTGACAGTCTCATCACCAGCAGAGGACGGGCGATCGAGTTGCCGAAGGCCCGGGAGGCCTTGGCGCTTTCACGACCGCGTTCCTCGTCGACGTCTTCCTTCCGCTTGGGTACTGCATAGTCAATCGGCTGATCCTGCTCAGGCTCCTGGGAGGCAGGCACCTCCAGCTTTGCCTGCTCCTTCCGGGGTTTTGTCTGGGGTGGCACCCGCTGGATCACGGAGACCCGGATGGGTGGTTCGATCCTCGGCGTCGGTGGTGGCGTCGGCGGTCGGGGCAGCTCAAGCCTCTCGGGTTTGCTCGGTAACTTTTCCGGCACCACCAGGGGACTGCTGTACTCTTTGCGCTCCGCGCGGGTCAGGACGTGTCCTCGGCTGCCATAGGGAGCATCACCACCCAAAATGCTGGAGATGAAACGACGCGGGGATGTCGTCGTCGGGGTCAGCGGCTGCCATTGTGGCGGGGGTGAACTCGGTGGACTGCTGCTCCGGACGGATTCCGGGGTCGTCGCCCGGTGATCCTCGGTTCTGTCGCGATCTGAAAATCGATTGAGCCTGTTAAATACATCAATAGGAGGAGGGACTACACAATTGGCTAGAGAGGACGCATGGTGGGGAGAAAGGTGGTAGCAGTAGAGGGACAAGTTGATACTCTTTTGAGAATATCTCGAAAACGAAGAGAGATATTGAAGTTTTGTATTGAACATTTTCGTAGAGAATTAAAAGATCTACAAAAAAGTCCCCATGAAAAATTCTCTATCTCCATTCAGTTCTAGCATACCCTCTCAAATCGCAACACCAAATCAATTAATTCAAACTGCTGCTTCGGTTTGCAATGAATATCTCCGAATCTAATGATGTAAAATACACTCAACAGTAGTTTCGCATCTTCGAATACGAAATCTCAATTTTAAATTGCCCAATCTGGTCCCACAACTCGATTATTTATTACCATACCCGAAAAACTCCAAGACCTTGAATCTAAAACTCCTTATCTCTCAGTTCGATGACCCGCTGAGTCATAAAATTCCCGAACTTCCTCCAGAAAACTGTTACATTCTCCAGTAATAACCCCCTTGTCTCGTTCCTCCGCATTATTTCATCGATCCTGTTACATCGGACATCGATAATTATATTAGAAAAGAATGGCATAACGTTCTCTTGACTTTGACATCGTCGTCTTTGCGGTCTTGGTTTCAATTGTGAATGGAGTACGAGGACAGACGGAGAGCTGCGGCCAAGCGGAAACCAGGAAGCCATTGGCTCGACCGAGGACTCAATATTCTTTTTTTTTTCATTCCACCACGGAATTAATTACAGGTATTTAAAGGGCGGGACCGTCGCATGAGAATTGGCATATCGCGGGGACATACTAGTTTTAAAATTTCAGTTGTCGTGTGGATAGCAATGAAAATCAAGTTTTGAAGACCTCTTGTCCACTGGTACTTTCTAACGACGTTGACGCAAGCGATTGCGTCATCAGAGCGTCCTCCGGGTGTTCCAAACTCGTGGACTCGTGGCGTTAGATAAGGAGAATTCGCGTTACCACATTGGCACACATCACCATCTCTCAACGAAAATCCGTTTTTTTTTTCTCAATCAGAACCGTTGGCATTCTTCCAGGAATTACGATTTTATTAAAAAATCATTAAAACTCTCTGTGAACTAGCTCCGGTAATTTACTGCTAAGGATTTAATTACTGGGGAATTTATCCTAGAATCGAAGCTGCTATATTGGATTTTTTTTCAAAACGTCTTTTTGATTTTATACAGTCACGATCGATCGAGTGAAATCGATAACGCGAATGATTCATGATTTTTAAGCAGAATATATTTATGATAATAATTATTGGTGATATATATTTTTGATATATTGAACTTTTTTCCGTAAATATATTTCATGTGTATTTCAAGTATATACCGAATATATATGTGCGTATAATTGATATATTTGTCGCATATGTATTTCAGTGCGTTTAAAATTTTTTAAATGATATATCCGAAGATACATCTGAATAATATCAGAATATATTTTCTTTTATTCATATTCAAGATATATCTATGCAAATATATCCAACGCTCATATAATATAAATATTTGATATACAAATGGGATATATCTGAGATATATTTTCCACCAAAAATGATGTATCTGAGATATATCTCCGTGATACCTAAAATAATATAAAAATATATTAATAATAGCGCATTAGACTAGCGGTTAGGGCGCAGGACTAGAGATTTTGGGGTCGTCGGTTCGATCCCCGGTTAGGGTAATATTTTAAGTTAACAAATTAGCGATTCGCGTTGGAAAATAAGTTAGGAGTGAGTAATTAGACAGCAATCATTTGCAGAAATGCTTCAATGAACATTATTATAAAAATATATTTGTTCCGTGCGAGGAATTATTTTCAAAAAATCAAATAAAATTTTTGAAAAAAAATCGACAATTGGTAATCCTGAGTGGAATCATACCAATCAAATTTTTTGTAAGGAACAGATTTTTGCGGTGATTATTGTTTTTGAATTAATTAAATAAGGACTAAATAATGTGGCAGATTTTTTTTTTAATGGGACTGAAAACCGAAAAAATGGGGTGCCTGTTGTGTAAGCGGCCTATTGTTGAGATCATTTCGATCATGAATTCCTTGCGAAAAAGTGGCTGTCGGAAGGTCAAGGAGTGAAATCGACTGTTGCGAAATGATCTTTCATTCGTTGCGCATAACACGTTTGTGATGAATTTGAGGGTCGTTAGATAATTCCCAACAGATTTTCGTTTCACTTCTGATTGATTAGCTTTTGATGAGTTTGTTTTCTCCTACGGTGACGGCTGATTGCGAAAGCGATCGATTTATTCATCGATCGATGGCTGTTCGACTGGATTTCGGAGATATCGATCGGTCAAATCCGGAGATCAATCGATGAGGAAAAAAAAAATCGAAGAAGATTCGAAGAAAGGGCTGATTCAGATTAATATTATTCAATTACTCTTCCTCGGAGAGTCTCTTACTATTATTTTTTTTTTCTCACTTTTTCCTTCAATAAAATCCATTCCTCGCGCTTGTCAAAGGGAATTAAATCGATTACATTTTATGACGCTCGCGAGAAATCAGCATAAAAACATAAAATGGCGTGTGAAAAAATTTATACATCATCAGTCTTCTGACCGATAAAAAAGTAGATGCGAATAAAAAATTTATTCGATTTACTAAAACAAAGCCTTATGAGGGTTGAAAGTTGGTGGTCGAATAATTTCGATACATTCCAATACAAAATAACTTCACGCGGCATGGCGATTATTTAGAATTTCACTTGTACAATATGTATAAATTCCATTGAATATAAATAAAAATATTTTCTCAATTTATCCATTAAAAATTAAAAAAAAAATAGTCTTTCAATTTATCTATATTGTCCATTTGAAATCCTGAAAAAATGGCGGTACAGTGTGAAGTTGTTTCATATCGAAATTTGTCGATACATATCGAAATGTATCGAAATATATCGAAATGTATCGAAATGGTCGGGGATCGTGATATTCCATGGCTGAATCCATATCTGGAATTGAAACATCAAGAGATTTGTCGGCTCAGTTGTGCGGTACCTTTAAAATATTAATTTTTCCCAGGAGAATAAATTCCCAACCATAACCCCCAGCTGAATGAAATAGAAAGATGTCTCGGTCCCCGAAACGAAATCCCGGGGCTATTGTCACAGTGGCGTTTCACTGTGATGCTAATGGATGCACCTGCGGCACTTTGAATCGTCCGTGGAGCGTGAACCGAGGGGAGGATACGTGAGTGCGAGGCACTTGTTGGAATCACTGGAACAGGTTGAAGTCAACAATTCCTAGCATTTAATTCCATCGGTAAATAACGAGGAGAGAAGAAAAGGAAAAAAAAAAAAGAGAGAGAGAGAGAGAGAGAGAGAGAGAGAGAGAGAGAGAGAGAGAGAGAAAACAAGGTTAAATCCTAGGGACGATTTGTCACATGAGCCAACTGTTTTCACACGTTGATGTCACTCATACGTGCGTCATTGAATGTGTACGTGAGGATCGTCGCCATTTATGTAGCGGTATCGTGCGTGGGTCGACAAGGTGACACACCGACCGCGAGTCGAGTGTATATTGACTAATTTCTCATGATGAATAAGGTAAATAAACAAGATCATTGTTCTCATTTCGGCTTGGATTCTCGCAAAAAAAATAGTACTTCTCAGAAGTTCTACATGGTACTTTGGTAAATTTAGATGGAAAACGTAAAAAGGATCTCTTCTCATCAGTCTAAGAATTCTCAGCTGACCGTAACTTAGTACTTTTTACGAGTACTAAATGGTACTTGAGCGAATTAAACTATAGCGTATTGGTATAAGATCACTTTTTTTTTATCCACCCCGGCATCCCGTTAAGCACAACATAGTTTACAAGTACTTTTTACAAGTACTAAATGGTACTTGGGAAAATTTAAGTAAAGTACAGACAGAAGATCATTTTTTTCAGCCATCTACGAGTTCCAACTAAGCACAATATAGTACTTTTCACAAGTACTAAATGGTACTTGGGGAAATTTGAGTAAAGTACAGGCAGAAGATCATTTTTTTTAGCAATACATAGATTCCTACGAAGCACAACATAGTGCTTGTTGCAAGTACTAAATTGTACTTGAGGTAAAGTAACTCTGTACTTGATTTGTACTTGGCCCAAGTATGATGTCGATTGTTCATGAGAGAAAGAACTTGAAGTGCTTTTAGTGCTTTTTTTTTGCTGGTTTGCTCTGAACACCAATCAAGTACTTAATTCAAGTATTTTTCTCATGTGACTCGTATTTGCAGAAAGTACATAGTGCAAGTACTTTTTTTTAAACCAAGGGTTGAACAATACGAATCCACACAATCTGTCAAACCGTGAGTACAAGTACTTTTACTTGAGAGAAAAAAATCTCTCGAACAATTCCTCGACCTCCAAAAAAATTGTCTCAATTACAATTCTGCACTACAAAAAAATGTTTTTCCATGGGAATAGAATTTTTATCTGGAGTAGAACTCCGTGGGCGTGAGAAAATCAGAATCCCATTCATCCGGGAACCCCTCATCTTTTTGTGATGATTTTTGGCATCTGTTGAGTACCTGTTGTCTACCTGAGCCACTCCAGTCGAGCCATTATCCCCACGAGCTGGGACAGAAAACTTGTGCATTCAAATTCTTTTTACCCTCGTTCCACCGAAAAACAGTCAATTCCCCCGTGATTTACGATAAAGATCATCTGCACTTGGCCTCTCATTGTTACCACTAACTCGGTGGAATTTCGGTCAGGGTCTCGTTCTGCACTTTTGCCGGTGTCGGTGACGGTAAAATAACGCGAGATTATAAAACAAATTGAGAATAAAAATACCTGTACCGAGGATTTGAGGTTATCTCAGGTGGAGTGTTTCGTGGTCGGCCATATTGGTTTGGCCCTGAGAATTAACTGGAATGCGCGTGCACGGAATGAAGGATCGGGTTGGTGAGGGGTCAGTCGTTGAAAAATCGAAGAATGGAAAAAAAAAGAAAATTGTCCCGTGGTTTTAACGTTCGTACCGGTCACCGATACGCGTTACCACTTGTTACGATGGGGTGGCGTCGCGGCGTCCATTTTGTCAACCTCCGGTTAAGAGAAAAAATTCGTAGCGCGAAGTAGATTTACCTTTTTAAATTTTTGATCAGTAGTCAAATTATCTGATTCATTATTCATCACAGAAAGATTTATGATAACCTGTCAATCGATTCGATTTCTAGTTTTTTAAAGTAGAATTTATTGAGATCTTTTGTCAATTGAAATTAAGTTTTCGAAGTGTGGATTCTTCCGGAACTAGATTTTCCATAATTATTGCAATAAATAAATAAAAAATCCAGAAACAATAAAACGGGTTTTGACTGGTGATAAGATTTTAACGAATATCTCGAAAATTATAGCTGATATCCAAATTTTTGATAAGACCTTTTATATAAAGATAATTGAGAGCTTCAAAAAAGGTCATTACAAAAATTATGATATCGCCCTTAGATTCGGAGATATATCGTGGAAACGTCTATTAACATATTGAAAATCTTGAAAGCTATTTATTATTGCAATAAAACATGAATTCATCCACTAGCAATCAATCATTCATTTTTTTCCGATAAAAAAAAATGATCTTCCAAATGAACTTTGACTAACGAAAGTTATCTCGACTCTTCACGGCAATTGACTTGACAACTCCGATGATTGAAAGTTCCATAAAAGTCCAGGAACGAGTAATTGAGGATTAAAAGTGAAAAAAAAATCCCAACTAAAGATGAATGAATTCAAAAAACGCGAAAAGCACACGTTCATAACTGTATTTATATTATCCACCTCATTGACAACCAGTACAGCTCATCCTTATAATTAATTCAATTGTGCAAAAGAATGTTTATATGACATTGTAAGACTCGTCAATTCGTTAAAGACCCGTCGATAATTTAAATTCCGTTCGATTCTCGTTACAAACAACCGAGCAATTAATCCCGCGAGGAAAAACGTGAAAAATTCCTCCATCATCTATTAATAAATAAATCCGCGATGGCACGTAAAGGTCAAGTGCCACGGGCGCCATAAGGCAACTCCCACCTGAGAAAAACCGCGATTATTTTCCAAAAATAATAAAAACAATTAATCAACGAATAAAATTAATTTCTCCCTCGACACGCGTTCCCTTTTCAATTTTCTTCCGTTCCCTCGGAACCGTTGAAGCCGAAGAAGAAGGATAAGCCTAAATATAAAATATTTTTAGAGTTCCGGGATTATTTATTAATGATTTAATTAAAAATTGAAAAAATGCTCGTCGCGTCTTCGAAATAAAAGGGTAGACCTGACTATCTCGCTCTGTCGATTGAAACACCTGCGTGCGGGTTCGCAGGTACATTATCTATCCCACACCTGCCATTCCATTGGATTAAATAATAAAAAAAAAATCCCCCTAGACCACTTACATTGATGCTTGTTGACAATGAGACTGATGGGTTCTGATCCAAGTGGACTCTCCTTTCCACTGCCCGGCGGCGGTGATTTGCTGAGATGCTGTGCCTCCAGCAGCCTCAGCTGCTGCTGGTGCAGTCGTTCCTTAAGCCATAATATCTTCGGCATCTCTTCTCCAGTCTAACCCCGAAATAATCAAGTTCCAAGTTCCTCACCACCTCAAACCACCGTCACCAGTTACAACCGTCAATTATCTCCCGGAACTGACAGTTCCATACCACGAACATTCCACAAAAATTCAAATTCACTTCAACTCCAATCAAAATAAATAAACAAATTTATTTATTTAAATGTCCTCGGATGCTTTTCACACGCGTTGGCAAGTACAGTTACCGCTAGAGTGCGAGAATTTTTATTATAACTTTTTTTAAAAAAAAGGTGTGGTTTGCCGGGCTGGCGACACTAGAGCTCTCGATTCGGTATCTCGCGAGCAACTGGGGCTTCGCGGTGGTGTCCGGACCCAGGCCCCGACCGTGAGGAGTCTCCCCTCTCCCCACTACCGCATTACCTGCTGGCCCCGGCCCCCTCTCAGTCCCTCGTCCTAGTTGAGAGGGAGGGGGGAGCCTGCGTATCCTCGTTGCGCCGGGTGAATAGGAATAGGATGGAATGGGACGGTGGGTACGGAGGGTGGCGGGGATGAACAACCGGATCGTCGTCAAGGCGCTTGCGGTCCTCTACCGTTGCTACTTCAACCCATACAACGGCGCATAACGTTCGCCTTGGGTTCGTGGGGCTTTTCTTAATAATACAACTGCGTTCCTCGTTTTTGCCCGCAATGTCGTGGCTACCTGACTAGCCACAGCGAACCGCCAGCCTAACGGCCCCCTACTCCCCTCCCTCCCCACCTCCTCCACCACTCACTCCACCCATGCCCCTTCCCCGACTCGTTTTGCATCGGGAGGGGAGGGGAGGAGTTAATGAAAGAGAATTATTTGGCGGTAAATGGGGGGCCGGGAGTACTTGTGTCCATACGGGAAATTCTTCTTCTATTTATTTTCATTTTTTAAATTTGTTTATTATAAAATTGATTTTGGAAAATTTATTTTTAGGAGGGAGATGCTGAAGGTAGAGAATTATCTGTATAGTATGTTGAGGCGAAATTTTTTTTTGTATTGTTTTTTGAAATTTTTTTTTATTTGTCATTTATGAAATTGATTTCGAAATTTTTTTTTAATTAATGCGATTGCGATCTTTTATTTTTCTTTAGATGATTTGGAGTGATTGATGGTTTTTATTAGAAATACTTTTCGGAATGGCGTATTTTTGAATTTTTCGATAGAATTTTCGGAGAGAAATACTTTTTTCAATTTTTGGTGTTGGAGGTCCTGAGTTAATGACGGGAATTTTTCCGGGATTTTAGACATTTCAGGATAAATGTTGATGTCTTAAAAATGGAATGCTTAATGTCAAGTGTCTTAAACACGCCTTCAATGCGAGCAATATCTCGAATTCAGCCATAAAACATTCAAAAATCCGTACAAAAAAACCGGGACAGCCTTTATCTCCTCGAAAAAATCTCGACTCGAAGTCTCAGAAAGTTGTCCTCCGCATCCCATTGATGATTTCAACTCCAACCACTAACATCAAACAAAAAGACCCATCAACATAATTCCAATTGAAATGACATATAACTAAAATTTAAAAATTAAAATTTAATCAATTTATTAAACATAAAAGTTTCAATTTCATTCATGTACCATAACCAAAAGTTATCATCACCAAAAATTTTTGAGAGAATTCTGGAGAAATTCTATAGGAAATCTAGGGAAATTCTCTTAGTCATGGAATTTTATTGTAATTATACCGAAAAATTTCATAAAAAAAGAATTCCATGCATTAAAATTCAATGAATTTATTAAACATAAAAATTTAAATTTCATTCATGTACCATGAGCAAAAATAATGATCACCAAAAATTTTTGAGAGAATTCTGGAGAAATTCTATAGGAAATCTAGGGAAATTCTATTAGTCATGGAATTTTATTGTAATTATACCGAAAAATTTCATAAAAAAAGAATTCCATGCATTAAAATTCAATGAATTTATTAAACATAAAAATGTAAATTTCATTCATGTACCATGAGCAAAAATAATGATCACCAAAAATTTTTGAGAGAATTCTGGAGAAATTCTATAGGAAATCTAGGGAAATTCTCTTAGTCATGGAATTTCATTGTAATTATACCGAAAAAAATCCATAAAAAAGAATTCCATGCATTAAAATTTAATGAAAATTTACCATGACCAAAAATAATCATCCCCAAAAATTGCCAAAAAAATGCTGGAAGTATAAAATAGTCTTAAATATCTGAAAAAATGAATTAATGATAAAAAATATTGAATTCACTGGCGAATGTGTTAAAAATTGATACGAGAATGTCTTAATCCCAGTGCATATAAGAGGGAAATGTATATCGTCAAGGTTGAGAGGTAAAAAGTGACTTCCAGCTTTATATACACGTGGATAGTAATGTGAGAGCGGGAGACTTCGATGCCTGCAACCAGTGGGATACGTATAAGTATTTGAGATTGTATCCCGCAGTCTCCAACAGCCAGTGTAAATTATGACTTTTCGGGGGGATCTTTAGTTAATCTCGGAAAATCTAGCGTTTTACCTGTCTCCTCCGGTATTTATTATCTCTCTCATTCGTATGAATATCTCTCAAGTTGAGGGTCAAACCCCCCAGTGACTGCATCCACGGGGAAAACTATAAAAATATTTTCAACATTGTTGGTAACGAAACTGGAATTTCACGGCATTTTCAAAGAGATTCGTCCCCGATGTATATTTTTAATGTCGTAATTTTGGGGATTTTCTTCATTATTCCCCGAAGAGAATTTATAGAAATATAAAAATGGCCGTTCGCGTGAAAAGGGCCCACTTCGTCGATCCTAGATTCGAAGATATTCGCTTTTTTCTCATTTGGTTAAAAATTTATATTTTTTTTTTATTGTCTCAGACTTTACTAGAACTCTTTCTGCGTCGAATGAGATGTGCTGAGTCTTATTATCTTGATTAGAAATGAATTATTTTGATTTTTGAAAAAAACAGGAAGGGTCTTTTTGTTTTCCGAATATTCAAATTCAAAATTTCATAACTCGACGATTTTTCGAGTTAGATGGGCCTGGTTGGTCTCAAAATACGGGGGATATAATCTGGTATATGGGCCCATGCCACTAACTCCATATCTACAAAGTGGGCCCTTTTCAGGTGGATGGACACAAGTTATGGAAATAATGGAGGAAAATTCAACGTTTTCTGTTGAATTTATGACGGAAATCTATAGGAATTATCTTTTATCAGAATTTTTACATTTATTACCCGGAATACAATTCAGGAATCAAAAACTTGAAGAAATTTTCAACAGAATTTTTTTCTAGAAACAAATGTTTGTTTGGCAGAATTTTTTGATTCTATAGAATTTTATAGAAATTCTATAGAATTCGAATGGAACTCCAGCAGAATTTTTATAGACGTTCATTTTTATAGAAATTTAATTGAAAACTCAAGGTCTTTCTGGGGAATTCTAGTTTTAAATTCTTATATAGGATTTTTTTCAATGGAATTCCAAGGGAATTCCTATAGAATGTTTATGGGGTTTCTATTGAATTCTAGTTTTAAATTCTTCTCTAACATTTTTTTCGATGGAATTCCAAAAGAATTCCTATAGAATTTCTATCGGATTTCTATTGAATTCTAGTTTTAAATTCTTCTATAAGATTGTTTTCAATGGAATTCGAAGGGAATTCCTATAGGATTCTTATCGAGTTTCTGTTGAATTCTAGTTTTAAATTCTAAATCTAATTTAGTTCTAAATTTTTTTTGATGGAATTCCAAAAGAATTCCTATAGAATTCTTTTGGGTTTTTATTGAATACTAGTTTGAAATTCTTCTCTAAAATTTTG
>NW_011887757.1:1330633-1332090 GCF_000806365.1 Fopius arisanus
TTTTTTATAATAAACTACTGGAATAATTACACCCACACACTAGTAGAACGTAGCGTGCGCTATAAGCAACAACTCGTGTCGCATTTGCGGAAAAAGATACGCTGTAGCCACGGAGTTGCTTGCGAAATCTTTCAGCCGTCTGTCGTCGTCGTAACTAAGAGGCAAAGTCAAGGCCAAGATCCATGGAAAGATGTTATGCAATAAAGTTGGCTCGTGGCGCACGGTTTAACGTTATATATAGAATATTAGAAATTAACAGTGCAGTTAGAAAATACCGCGGTATGACTTTTAGTATTATCGGGTACTCATTCAGTCGCTCAAGTAGATGTTCAATTTCATTGCGGCCCGGGTATTAGAGGCAGTCGTTTCTCTCTTTATTTATTAGTAGTTTTACTCGGTGTTCAAATCAATCCAGTCAATAATCTACTTGAATTAACGCTATTATTACGGGTTTCCCGGATTTTTTTGATAATACATGGAAGGGTTTTTTTTATGGGTTTTAAATGTTGAATTCGAATTTTGAGTCGATTCAAGTTGGATGATTCAAATTTTGAAACTTGCGACGAGGTGAAGTTATTGAGAATTTATTTGAGAAATATCGGTTTTAACTGAACCATTGACTTGAGTTAAAAAATTGACTTGAGTCAAACCAATAACTTGACTTGAATCAAGTTTATGAATGGACTTGGCAAGAATTAAAAAATCAACTTCAATCAAGCAGAAGATGTGGGTTGAATTGAACCGAGAACTTGACTTGAGTTGGAATTTCCAATTGATTCAAGTTGAATGATTCAAACTTGATTCATGTCAATTTTCAAGTCGCGACGAGACGAAGTAATTTATTTGAGAAATATCGTTTTTAACTGAACCATCGACTTGATCACTTAAAAAATCGACTTGAGTCAAACCAAAAACTTGACTTGAATCAAGTTGATAAATTGACTTACCAAAAATCATCAAATCAACTTCAATCAAGCAAAAAAATTGACTAGAGTCGAACCGAAAACTTGACTTGAATCAAGTTCATCGATCAATGCAATAAAAATTCCCAAATCAACTTCAATCAAGCAAAAAAATTGACTAGAATCAAACTGAAAACTTGACTTGAGTCAACATTAGAAAATCACATTTGTACCGATAATTTCCAAAATTAAAGGATTCCTCCCGACAATCAGAAATCCTTTTCCTCGCCAATTCGTTCTCTAATCTCACCCCGGACCATGCGATAACGAATGGATGGATGGATGGATGGACAGTGTTCTCCACTCAAATTATCATGACAATCGTCATGTATTTGTAATCTCACCCCGGAGTTACGCCCAGTGAGTAACAAAGTAATTCCATCGGGACTCGATATAGCACCTGAAATGCAATTTTCCATGGGTTGTATCTGGGCGTTGAATCTCGTGCATTTCCAATGTCTAGGCATACCTGACCCATTTGGCGACTGTTCCCCG
>NW_011887757.1:1333330-1335877 GCF_000806365.1 Fopius arisanus
GAACTTGATTCAAGTCGACCCACCAACTTGATTTAACTTAGCTTTTCAGCATAACTCAAATCAATTGACTCAAGTCGACTCTTTGGTTGACTCAAGTCAATTTTCATGCCTATTATAAATAAAAATATAAATCTCCATAACTTCCACCTACAATAACCGAAATAGCCAGCACTCGAGTGTGCGAAATTCGCCTAGGTTCGCAACACCGCAGCGGGAAATAGTAAAGTACAAACCGGAGAGTTCACTGCCACTGGCGCATGGCACTGAGTTCCGGTCGTTGCACGGCATTACACCGCCATATTTTTTTTTTTCCATCCTCTTCAGTCTCTTCAACCTCCTTTTAAACGACAATTTCATTGTCCTCTAATCATTACGCAATTTTTCAACCATCTCCAGCATGTGCGCACCGCCAGTTCCTTTTTCTTTTTCCATTATTTCCTCTCTTAACTCCAGAGCTTTATAATTTTAGTGTACTAAGACACGTAGACCTGTCCCGTACACTTCCCATAGTAACGACACACCGGCGCAACTTTACCAATTAAGGGTTTCCGAGCTTGCTATACACCATCATGACATCCGCCATTAGCCATATGCGACTGCATACTCAATTATTAAACAACTTCTTTTACGAGTTTAACCGTGAAGAAATGAAATAGCTGAAAGTGTTCTGATGGAGAATTTTTTACTTAGTATCAAATGTGCCTCAATTTACTCCATCGTATCATTAGACCGCATAATTATCTCGTGCTGGAGTTGAACGGTGAGTAGGAAAAAACGATTTAATGCGTCATTCAAGTGAATAGATGAGAAGGAATCATTTTGGTTTGATGGAAAATTCATTCGCATATCTGATCACTCCAAGTGGCGTGCATTTTTATTATTATCTTATCAGGGAAAAACAAAGAGCTCCTTATATTGACCTTTAATTTCCATCGCGAGATCGAACACGTGTTACGCCGCTAATTATAAAAATCATGATTGGAAATTTGAAAATTGAATGAGTTTTAAATTCAAATTAGCCGCCTCAGACGAATGAGTCAATGCGGAATGAGCGTCACGGAGTTTCGAGATATCGATAGTCTCGATGTTTGTATTTTTTATTATAAACGAGACCTACTGCGCACTCCGTGCGCCGAATTCGAATTTGGCGGTTCGAGTTGACCAATCAGGAACTAGTCCTACGCATTTCGAGATATTTCGACTCGGGCGAACTTCATTTTTGTGTTTCTACTTTCATAATAAGGAAATCGCGATTAGAAATTGTTAATTTAAATGAGTTCCAAATTCAAATTAGCCGCCTCAAATGGCTGAACCAATGAGGAATAAGCGTGACGGACTTTCGAGATATCGATAGTCTCGATGTTTATCCTTTTTAGAATAGGATGATGATGATAGGATTATAACAGGTATCAGGCTCTAAGTAATTCTGCCTGAATATAAAATTTTGAATTATCCTTTGTTAATATTTTTTTGAAAAAATCATAATCACTCATATTTGATTAAATTTTTTGTTTCTATTGCGTTGTATTTTTTTATTTCCTTCATTTCTGTTTTTCTCAATATTCTTTTCAATCATCTATAAATCTATATTATACTTTCTATAGAGAACTCCATCCCTGACTTCTGGTCATAATTATCTCTCGACTTAATTCTCCGGAATAATTTATCGAGACAAATTTTCGTTTTTCTATCAGCGCATCTTGAATTCAAATTATTAAAATATAGTTTTTATGTAAAGTCTCTAATTAAAGAGTTTTTATTGAACGAATCGTTGAGGTTTTGAATTTAAATTTCGAATGGATTAACTGTTGTTGATGGCTTTATTGCGCTGGGGAAATTAATTGATTTTTTCCAACCTCAAGAAATTAATTTTCCGGGGAACCACAAACCCTCGACTTCGTTTTTCTTTCATTTCATTTTGATAATTAGATGCATCCCATGATTCTCAATTCCTGTAATATCTAGGAGGCGGATCACTCGGACTTAATCATCCTGGGCTCAATGTAGTTTCATTTCATGTGGAGTAAGTGGTCCCTCTAATTCATGATTATTTACATTCCCCTTGCCTTGCCCTAGGGTACAATAAATAGATGAAGCGATCAGAAATTATATCGGATTTTATCCCACGGAAAATGTGGCATTTGAGAATATTCAGATCGCCGGTGTAATTTATTCCGTGCAGCTGGATTTTTCATTCCAAGTTTTTATGACGAACTTATTCCGCTGAATGTGGAATTTCCAGAATTTAAAATTCAATTAGAAATGGTGATTTATCGGCTACGTGTTTACCAGTGATTTAGAGAATTCACGCGATGACTGGATTTTTTATCGGATATAATTGAACTGAAATTTACACGGAAAGAAAAATATCGGAAAAATTACGGAACTTTCTCGTATTCGTGGGGTGACCTTGGTTTTCGGGAAAAAATACTGTAAGTTCCGTAAAAATTTTCGTAGCGATCAGGAATTTTTACGAAACTTTCAGGACAATTTTACGGTACCTCCAGTACTTTTTCCCGAAAAGCAAGGTCACCCCACGAATACGCG
>NW_011887757.1:1336740-1338707 GCF_000806365.1 Fopius arisanus
GTTGATTTCAATTGAATTCACGTGAAATCATATGACTCCACAGATTTCACATGATTTCAAATAATTTCGGGGATTAATTAATTTCAAGTGTCTTCAAGTGATCTCAAGGGGTTTTCCTTCAGATTTCATGATTTGAAATGATTTCAATTGATTTCAGTTGATTTCACGTGAAATCATATGACCACAGATTCCCCGTGATTTCTCATGATTTGACATGATTTCAGGACTGATTCCATGGGATTTCAATCCACAAGTTGACACATTTATTTCACCAAATGAACCTTTCGGATTGATTTCTCAGAAACAAAAGCAACAGAATCCCCTGAGAATTTGTCGCTTGGAGGAGAATATACAGTTCTGCAGCTTGAAATATCAAGAGTAATTTTGAAAGAGTCTGGTTTCCTGCCAATTTGTTGACGGGCGTGAGAAAATCATTTGAACACCACCCTCTGATTTTCCCATCCTCACAACCAGTATCCTCTCAACATTTTCAGAATGTTGCCCGCAAAATTGGCGATAAAATGGTTGCCGGGCAAACGATTCGCTATTATTTATTTTTCAAGTGGCAAGTGCACGAATCGATAGAAACAACCCATAAAAAATGAAACAGTAGGAAAAGCAAGCGGGCACCAGCATAGAATGACCTTAAAACATTCGACTTTCCTATTCCCTCACTCTTTATCAGTTAAAAATCCTGATGGTACGGGTGTCCAAGTCAGATCCCACCGAAAACCAAAAACGATATTCTAATGTTTTGTTTAAATAATATTAATAATTAAATACCAATATTTCCCACAGAGAAATTTTTGGTAAAAATTACCCTTCCCGCAGGATGATTGTGTACCATTGAAATATTTTGTCTGATTTCTATTCGAAAGTTCGACAGAAATTGTTGTTAAATAATTAAATTTATTGAACGTAAAATAAATTTTACGACAATGAAAAAAATTATTTATGCGAATAATAAAAATTATTGTTATTCTGATAATTTTAATCCATTGTTCAAAGCATTGAACTATTCGTTATTAGAAATAATTGACAGACCCATGAGAAAATAAATAAAAAATAAATATAATATATTATAATAATGTATATTATTGTCAATATTATTATTATTATCATATTATAATTCAATATAATCTCAATATTCTGAGTCTAAGCCTTAGCAGATGATAAATTTTTAAAGCCAAAGTCTTGACTGCAGAATATAGATCTCATAATATCCCCAATATTTTTCCTCTATATTTTAATATTTTTTAAATATTTTAATAAATATATAAGTGGCACATAATTTCTTAAATAAATCGAGCAAGTCCCAGACAATTTCGGAAATATTTCCAAAAATGTCGAATTTCCTTCGGGGTAGTAATGACCACGTAAATAATTACTCGAGGAATGAGGCGGGGATTAATTCCCTGAATGAATTTGAAATGAAAATTTCAAATATGCCAAGGGTACACGAAATTTACTTTCTTCATGGTTCCGTTAGGGGACACGAGTGATGCGAATCCCTGTATACGAAGAGGTCAGCTTACGTCAGGTTAGGGTTCCTACTGCGGGTCCAAATGCGTTATACGGGTCTGTACGGACTGCCTCATATGTTCAATGCTATCGTCGACAGTTACTTTAACATACGATATACATTACATATGGGATTCAATCGGCGAGAGTGAAAGTTCTATTTAATTCGTTATAATTTTTCACTCCAAAGCATTTGCTATGATGATTACATAACGAATTCATTGAGTCTATTTATATATAATTCATAAATATTTTACATGCGTGTATTTATCTCCATGAGAAAAGTTATAATTGATTTTCGGTGGTAGAAAATCAATGAAATATGGATGAATAAATAAAAAAAATCGTTTTCATCTACTCAAGATCAGATATTGACCTTCAGAGCTGGTGAGCGAACTCAGCGAGGGGCTCAGCCCCCTGCCCCTCGCCCAAATTACGCAGCCCCC
>NW_011887757.1:1343957-1345383 GCF_000806365.1 Fopius arisanus
AATTTGGGATTACAAACGTCCGTGAATGCCCATGCTGAATTATGTCTCTGAAAGATGAAAGTACAAATCGATTGTTGGCAATAGAAAATTGAAATTCAACACTAAAGTAAAACTATAGGAACTGAAAAATGGTTTTTAGCGACTCAAGATGAGATATTGACCTTCAGGACTTGTGAGTGAAACGAGAGGGGGCTCAGCCCCCCCTCCCGAATTCCGTAGTACCCGTCTATATTTTTCTTCAGACGGCATCATATCCGGAGAAATAAAAGGTACCTAGAGGGGATAATAAGACGAATTTGGAATTACGAGAGTCTCTAAATGCCCATGCTGGATTATGTCTCTGAATGATGAAAGTAACAATCGATTTTTGGCAACAGAAAATTGAGGCTCCAACCTCAAGTAAAACGGTATAATAGGAGTAAAAATTCAAATAAGGGAATCGATGCATTGAAATATCGATAAATCTCTTAAAAAGGTTTTTTATCGACTGAAGATCAGATATTGACCTTCAGGGCTGGTGAGCGAAACGAGGGAGGGGCTCAGCCCCCCCTCCCGAATTATATGGTACCCGTCTGTAATTTTTTTTCAGACGGAGAATAAAGAGTACGTAGAGGTGAAAACAAGGCAAATTTGGGATTACGAGAGTCTGTGAATGCCCATGCTGCATTACGTCTACGTTCTCCCGGGCTTCTCTTCTTATAATCAACTCCCCGGGTTTTCGCTTCGCCAAGAAGACGTAACGGTAAATCCGCGGCCGCCAGCGTCCAATGAACCCACTCGATTCCTCGGAGCTGAGACTCACGCAAACAACATACACGAGGACTGTATTATTCATACCAACGGGGGGACCAGAGGTGCTAGGCAAAAATCTGGTGAAAATCATCATGCAAATTATCCGGCATGGGTGTTAAGTTGGAGTTAGAGAACGAGAGAGAACCGATAAATTACGTAAATGCTGTGATAAATCATATCGTTACACCTTACTTGGGGAATTGGTAATTTTTAGATAAAAGTGAATAGTCGCTGGTGAAATATTTGAATCGTAAGGATCATGGAAGTGAAATGGAAACGTCTTAGCATATCATCTGGGAGTCAATGCAACTGCTCTTAGATCATTCTCGCTAAATTTACTTTTCATTTTTATCTCGTTTGCGTGGCCATTTTTATCTTCATACCATGCATATGGAAAATCATCGGAGAATAAATCATTGCCTTTTCTGAAAAATTGACGATTTAATCGTCATGCCCTTGTGGTAGGAGATATTTAACAGAAAAAAATCAATCTTTATTTTTCTTTGTTTCTTTATTTTTCCATAACAATTCTCTCATAATAAAATTCAATGAAAAAATTATGAAAATTATTTTAAAGAATTCTTCGACAAATTTTTCAAGACTCAATTCATTTAGTTTCAGTAATAAAATTACA
>NW_011887757.1:1353513-1354933 GCF_000806365.1 Fopius arisanus
TTTTTTTGCATCACCTCGTATTTTTAGATATTCTATCTCTCCTGTACGAGACACCAAAAGACGACATAGATCTGTAATTAAAATATTACGAGTCAATGAATAGTTGATGTTGACGTTTTGATTTCAATGTTTCCTGTATTTTTCGAAAATAGAATCGTAAAGTAGTCACGCAGGCTGACTCGAGGGGATTGAACCTCTTGAAAATCGATAGGTATTATACAAAACCAATACGAAATGAGGAATAAATCTTTTTTTCATTTGTCGTCGGGGCATTTTCCCCGGAGCAGTCGCTTCCAACACGCCTGACAAAACAATAATAGCCTAAGGTACGGATGACCTAGGGAGTAACTTGCTCGGAACCAAGTCTGGAATAAACAGTTATCTCGTTTCTCATAGCTAAGTTGTTTTTATTAACGCCGCGTCTGTGTACGTGACTTTATCACTGGATAATTCCGCTGGACTTGCAATTAATCTAGACAATCGCGAGCTCTGGAGATTGCGTTTGACGGGGGTAAAGTGTGGAATCGAATCGCGAGTCAAATCGGGTCTTAAATTAGAACACCCGAGGGACTATCCATTAGTGGAATCACTGGGTCACTCTGAATTCACGTCACGTTGTAAAGGATTGGGTTGGTTTAATAATAATTGTTTTCAATTTATTAATTTCAGGGAAAGTAAACAATCACTTGAACGACGATCAAAAAAATCGGCAGTTGAGTTGAAGGAAGATCGAATATGCAATGTCAGATTATACCTGAAATCATGGGAAATCATCGGACATCACTTCAAGTCATTACTGTATTCGTTGAAAATTATTTTTGAATTTGAATTGAAAAAATAATTTTTTTTCGCCAAATATTTTTTCTTCCCACCAGTAAATGTGGTAATCACTGTATAAATACTCCCATAACATATGCTAATGTCAGATATATTTTTTGGAGGTTGGTAAATATAAGTATATTTAGAGAAAAGAATTATTTTTTCTCAGTGGTGGAAAATTCTTCCACGATCATGAAGATTGGTGATAAAAATGTTTTTACCGATTTATCCGATTTTCTTCATTTTCACGACTTATTTCATGTTCTGTTGGCTTAGTACAAGTTTAAAGTAAATATTCCCGGTATTTCGTTGATTATTAAAAAAAGTAATCTAACCGATTTATCCGATTTTCTTCATTTTTACGATTTATTTCATGCTCTGTTGGCTTTCTACAATTTTTTCATGAATTTTCCAGGTATTTTGTCAATTTTGAGAAAAAGTTATGTTACCGATTTATCCGATTTTCTTCATTTTCCCAACTTACCTCATATTCTGTCGCCCTACCCCAACTTTCTGATAAATCTCCCAGTTACTTTTGCAGTTTCAACAAAAATTCACCTTACCGATTTATCCGATTTTCTCCGTTTTCGAATCTTACTCA
>NW_011887757.1:1355108-1360573 GCF_000806365.1 Fopius arisanus
CATGTTACCGATCTCTCCGATTTTCTTCATTTTCCCAACTTATCTCATATTCTGTCCCCCTACTGCAACTTTCTGATAAATCTCCCAGTTATTTTTCCGGTTTCGACAAAAATTCACCTTACCGATTTATCCGATTTTCTCCATTTTCGAATCGTACTCACATCATGTTCCGCTATTTTTCTACAACTTTTTAATAAATCTTCCAGGTATTTTGTAAATTTGGACAAAAATTCATGTTACCGATTTATCCGATTTTCTTCATTTTCCCAACTTACCTCATATTCTGTCCCCCTACTGCAACTTTCTAATAAATCTCCCAGTTACCCTGCGATTCCAACAAAAAATCACCTTACCGATTTATCCGATCTTCTTCATTGTCACAACGTATTTCATGTTTACATAAAAAACTAATAAAACACAAAAACTTTGTATATTTTCCATCAATGTTATCAGCCGTTCCTAAGAAATTTGTAAATACCTAGAAAAAGAAGAAGATATCGGTAATAACTCCTCAACAGATCTCCCGAATAAGCAATTGTCTACGTACTAGTGACGTAGATGTTGCATCATCATGTGATTAACATGAGGAACATGGAGTTCGCGTGATTAAAGATTGATCGGAACTCTCGAATGCGTGTATTGGCGAGGAGGAGGATGTGAGGATGAGGTGGATGAGGAGGATGAGGAGGAGAGAAGAGGAGGAACTCCAGCTCCGCTCGTTGACTCACTGACTCCTGACGGATCTACCGTTACGAGCAAAAGTGAACAAAGTTGTGTCTCTGGAGCTTGCGGTACCCGCCCCAGCCGAGAGTATGCAATGCGGTTTACATGTGTGTCGAGGTATATTGGGGAATGGGGCACAAAGGAACATATGGATTCTTTCATAATATTGCAGACGAAAGTCCTTCTTCTCTCAGTTCTCCTTTTTCCTCCTTTTTTTCTTTTCAGTCTTTCTTCTGAAGCCCCCTCAGCCCTTCCTCGCCGCCACCCACTCATTAAAATTCATTTTCCACTAAAAATAAATTCGGTATTACAATTTTTTAAGATGTAATGAATTAATTAAATATTCATCTTTAATATAGTTTATGTAAATATTTTAATAGTATATATTATAACGAAAGATACTCCTGGGAAAAAATTAATATTTGAGCTAATTAGTAATTAATAATTTATTTCAGTTTTTGTTTTGTTTTCTTTTTTATTTAGAGTAATTATTCTTTATGGTCAATTCTTAATGACTGAAAAAATGATGATGTATGAAAGAAATTATTGAAACGTGGAAAAAAAGATATAAAAATGAGAAATATGAAATCTTGTCAATCATGCTCCTCCCATTATAAAAAGAACAAAGATCGAGACTATCGATATCTCGAAAGTCTCACACTTATCCCTCATTGGTTCAGTCGTCCGCGGCGGCTAATTTGAATTCAAAACTCATTTAATTTCAAAATTTTCAATCATGATTTCCATAATTACATCGTGCATGCCGTCTTGTTGAGAAAAAATGGAGGAGTGGTAAAAATCTCAACTCTCTTTAACAAATAATTTTCAGGGAAATAAATATGATAAGCGTCATGTTCTACGATCTCTATTTTATGCCATGAGGACGTGTTAATCGCGGGAAATTGCACTTTGTTCGGGTGGAGAGGGGACATGTGGTGGACCTTGACAGAGGAGCTGTGAAGAACGGGTGCCAATGAACCGATGTGACCAGTGGAGATGCACGGAGACGGTTAGAACATAAATTTTTTACACCGAGAAAATAAAATGAGGAGTATCTCCTGTCATCTACACTTCGCCATTTTTTTTTTGGGTTAATGATCAAGTACTCGTCGCTCATTCTCCGCGGATTATGAAAAATCGGCATTTTTTCCGGCCATGTAATTTCCATAATCGTTTTAATTTTTTCATACGAGAATCCGTGCCGCGCGCCGGCGCGCGGGTATGAAACGATTTCTGTAAGAGAGTTACGAGTTTGAAATCTCGCGCCACTTTAGGTGGACCAATAAGGAATCGTGCCTTCATGATTTCGAGATTTTCGAGATAATCGATTGTGTCAAGCATGTTCCTTTTAGAATAGGAAAAATATCAAGGTATAACGAAAAGTGTCTTAGCTTATGAAAATTATTTTTTCTAATTAATTCGATTTATAATTTTATAATGAAAAATTTATGAAATTATAAAAGAATATTTCTTGTAAATAATTACTAGTGAATAAACAAATCCATAAATATATACATGGAAATGTATTTTTCCTTGCTTAAATAATTTTCAAGATAAACTTTCCAATTTCAAAGTCATCATTAAATGAAATAACATTGAATAAAAAATCTGTGGTAAACAAATAAGTAAATCTGAAAAGAATGATAAATAAAAATGAATAAATGATTGTTACAACCTTTTATTTCATCAATAAAAATGAATTCTTCCCGAAAATCATCTGTCCACAGCTCCCAATTTTTATGACCCCCTGAGAAAATATTCCCTCCTATCCTCCGCCTTTTGTCCACCATTTCTAAAAGGAAAAATTCAAACGTGAAAAGGTGAATTTTAGGAGTTAATCCGTACATTTTTTTTTCACCCCTTCGGCGCTGACCATAAACCCATTCAATGGTCGTCAAACAAAATGTGAAAGTTCGAAATGTCCGGAGTGGTCTGTAATTCACAGCCGGTAGATAGATTTTTCTCTGGGAAAACCTTTCCCAGATAACATCCCCATCACTCTCATAATTGCCCCTGACCATTCACAATTTATTAGAGTCCCCCATTGCCACTTTTTTTTCCCAATTTTTTCAACCCCAAAGAAGTCCAAAACCCCAAGGGGAATTAACAAACCCCTCAAACCCCTAAACCCCCCAAAAACCGAAGCAAATTTTTTTTCAACCCTTGCCCATCGCCACCAGTTGCCACTCCCGGTGAAATCGATCTGCAAAAAAAAAAACCTTTTTCCGCAAGTTTTCCTCCAACCCGGGGGCAAAACCTTTTTTTTTCAGGAATCGGTTAGGGGATTGTAATCCTTTCCATATAACCTAACGACATTTAAATGACACGACTGAATCCGAGGAACGACCGCGTGTCCCAGAGAAGTCGTTAAATCGCATGTGAATGATCTTCCGGTTGTGGAAAAAAGTCAGACAAAAAAGCCGAAAAACCATTTTAAAAGATTGCGGATATCTGGTAAAAATGATAGGTGAAAAACATCTCGAGAGAGGAGTCGGCCCGACTGCCCTGCCCACTTCCTCAACTATATCACGACATCCCGTTGATACCCATCACTTATGTGAACTAGAAAAATATCTCGAGATATTTTTCACTCTTCAATAAAAAAAAATATGGCAGTTACATGTATTGAGACACTTGTAACTCGCGGTTGTGAAATATAAAAACGTTTTATTTATCAAGATGTGTTTACATCGAATATATGAATTGAACTATCTCTCAGTCAAGTTCTTAAATATATGTACTGATAATTATATATGCTATATAGCATAATTTGCAATAGATATGTTCACCAATATATGAAATACACACGAAAAAAAAACTTGAGTCAAGTATATTATTATAATTATTTGAAATATAGCCTATATACTTCAATCAAGTATATAATATACTGTTGCGCCTTTTTTACATAATTCCTTAGTAAAAGAAAACCGTTTTATTTTAGGTTTTTTTAGGCTCACATAAATACAAATAAGGTTTTACTGAAATGTAGTCAATGCACAAATAATGTGTAAATAATAAAATAATATTATTAAATTAATCTTCTTTCATAATTTTTTACGACTAGTTTTTATATATGTCCTAATGTATATACAGATGTACGAATAATAAAAACACACATTAAAAAAAAGTATATAGTATACTTGATTCAAGTATTTATTTATGATTGTTTATTGGTAAATGTAATGTAAAATTAATGTTTTCGATAAAAAATATTTTTACAGATTTTTCTGAGGGGTTGTCCGTTGTCGAATATCGCGACACAATTATTGATGATTTCAAATGATTTCAGAGTGATTTCGAATGATTTCAGGGAATAATTTATTTCAAGTGACTTCCAGTGACTTCAAGAGCTTTTTCTCACGATTTCGTGATTTCAAATGATTTTAATTGATTTTAATCGATTCGGAATTTTTCCTTTTCTAGGACCCACGACTGTAAAATCGATTTTTTGAGGCTCTGGGCCCCGAAAAATTAGATTTAAGTCGCACCATGGAAAACATATGATTCTTCCGCACGTACTTATGCTATTCTCACCTTTTACTTGAATGGCAATCTTACACGTGGGGAAGGATGATCTATATTCTTCAAGGCTAGGCCTGAAAATAACCATTTTTTCATTGTTTAACGACGCAATAAATTTAGTATATAAAACATCGTTGAAGTAGAGCCAATTAGAATTTTAAACCCATTCGGCGATGTACGTTGTTATTAGCCATTTTTTTTTCAGTATTTACGTTTTATTTATTCTCGGTGAATCCCACTTGACAGTTTATCAATCGACTATAATCACTAAGTACTTTATTTATTTATTTATTCTTATGTGAATATAGAAAAATGTTGAAAATTAAAAATCTGCGGAGAGAAATATTAAAAAAAAATATGGAACACTTCAAATAATCCGCAAGCGAGAATTATTTTAGAATTTCTATAGAAATATAAAAGAAAAATCTGAAACCTTCCGTAAATTTTCGGGTTTATCAAAACTTATATAATTAAAATTTTTATTTTTATTTCATTTATTTATTCAATTTATTTTTTTTATGTAATTTTATTAAAACTGTAAAATCTAAAAATTTCGCGAATTATTAAAGAATTTTCATTTAAGAATTTTTACGTAATATTTGCAAATTTCATGTATTTTTTCTCGTAATTTTTATTTTTATTATACTGTTCATGACGATGTGCGGAAAAGTAGCTTTCCCGCACGGACTGAAATCTTCAATAAAAAATACATGTCTTTTCCCTAATCGGTAAGCAAACTGAAACTTCCGTAATTTTGTCTAAATATTTCTCTGTGCGCAGACTCACAACCCGTGCAGAAACGTGCGAGAAACTCACTTTTCCACACTAGTTCCGAAATATACAATTTCTTCCCGTGTGAACCAATTTCTAGTGGACGCCGGTTTCATCGCAGCATTCCCAACGGGAGACCAAAAAATTTATTTACAAACACAAGATACTTCGATAAGTTTCACTCTCGATAGGAATGCATCCCAATTCCAAAAACTTCTCCACCTCCAAATGACGACCCATTTTGCCCCTCCCCCGGTTTCTGAATATCGAAGAATTCCCCATTAAGAATCACTGCCGGTTCCCCTCAGGTACCCCATTTACCTGCCGTGAAGGGTCTGAAAATTGTCGGGCAATAATGCTTTATGCTCTTTTTGTGTAAAAATACCCAGAGAGAGACCCCCCATTTGGTAATGGGTTTGCCGCACACCAACCCTTCCCGACCGTTTTTC
>NW_011887757.1:1361023-1362968 GCF_000806365.1 Fopius arisanus
ATTTTTAATTTAGAGTTTCGTGTCATGGGGTAATTATATTATGACTGACGTTTGAATTGGAAAATTAATCACAATTGTAAAAATAATTTGCGTATAAATAAGGCCGTCATTCCTCGAGAAAAATTATTCGCGGTTTTATCACTTGAATAATTCGATTGTTTAATTTGTTTGCAACGAATCTATCGGGAAATGCACAATAATTTTGAAGCTCTTTTGGCATTACAAGTAATTACTTTTTCCGTTCAAATTTCAGCCAATAGAATTGCACCATTCGACGAAGCTACTCGGTATTATACTGATGATTTTTCCCATTCAACCATCGACCAATAGAATTGCGCCATTCGACATCACGTGGTACAAGCTGCACGGTTTCAAACTGATAATTTTTTGATAATTTTGCATGTTATTATATTTATAAAAAACAAAAGATTATTCAGTCACGTTAATCATCTGTCGAACTGAGAGTTGTAATTAGGTTGTGGATTGATTAAAGGATTCTTGTTTTGGTTATGAAATTTTCTTCGGGTGTTCTTATCTTATTTTAGTCTCATGGCGCAATTCTATTGATCGGCGGTTGAATGGGATAAATAATCCCCCGAATACCACACGAGCTTCGAAATTAATCGGATATTTCCTTCTAGGTTTCCTGCAAACAAACGAGCTTGTCAACTCTTCCAGAAGAATCACTCGCCCATCGTCCTCATGAATTTTAACCTAGAAAACTCGACACCTTCATTTGTTTGCAACGAACCTATCAGGAAATATTCGATAATTTCAAAGTTCTCGTGGTATCACAAGTCAAAAAAAAAAGTGGAAGTCCCCCAATTGCGATTTTTTTAACGCATTTTTTTGTTGTTGTATTTCTGTAATTTTTTTTTCCCGTAACTTCCATCGAGTGTATCCCCCCGCTATAAAAAATCCTATTGGATTAAAATCAGACAATTCCATCTGTTCATTTCCGCCAAGATGTATAGCCTCTCCCACCCAACATCCGCCCTTCAAAAAATAGTAATTCAATCGTCCATTCCAAAAGGGAGGGTTAAAGGATCGATCCCTTTGTCCTTCGACGGCGCCATCTCCAGTGGTATATGCATTGCCAAACAGGAAGGGATACGGGGCCCGAAGGAAGATGATCCATTTTTCCGCGGGGCCCTTTTTTGGAAAAACCGATTGAATGTAGGTATAAACATACTCGAGCGAGCGTGGGAGAGACTGACAGGTGGCCACGATATACTTTCCGCCTCTCTTTTCACTTTTAGTTTAGGCTATTCCATAAAGAAAGATACACTCGTCCCCTCCCCTAATATTAGTCCTCATTTTCCTCAATATCGAATACACCTTGTGGGAACATAAATTGTCAAGCCACATATAGACCCGAGTCCCTTGATCTCTCCATATTGGAGGGACTTGGTATGGGTCCACAAAAATTAATATATTATTTTATAATTTTTCTTAGAACAGCATCAGGATAAGGAGAACAATATAAACAGAAATAGAGATGAATCAACAAGGGCCTTTTGTAAAATGGGTCCAGAGCGTGAAAACTTTGGTTGCTATGAGTTAGTACAGTTGCAGGGGTCATAGGAGAAAGATATACCTTCTGAGTGCGTTTAATAAAATTTAACGTCCACGCGTAATCAGTTTTATTATTTACTAATTCCTGTCCATAATCCAATAATTCAAATTTTTTAATTTTATCTTCAACCTTCTAAATCGCGTAGAGCGACTTAATTAAATAATTTTAGCAATTCTATGATTGTGGTATACAATTTTTCCATTGACACCTTCAGATTCAGCAAACGCGTCCATTTTGTCTTTTCATTCCTTCTAATGGCGGAAGCGCTGAGAAAAATAATCAGTTCATACTACTCTAAATTGAAGAGCGCCTTGTTGGAAATCATTTAATTATTATCAGATTCAATATTTTAATCTTCTTCAATCTTTC
>NW_011887757.1:1362978-1364539 GCF_000806365.1 Fopius arisanus
CGATTATAGTAATTATTCAATTATTATCAGATTCAATATTACAGTGATGGTTTCGAAAAAAAAATCAATTATTTAATGGCGTTATAAATTTTAGTATAAAAAACACATCGTTGGAGCCAATTTCAAAAAATTCAAAAATTATTCGGTCATGTACATTATTATTAACTATTTTTTTGCATTGACATTTTTTATTGCGAGAATCTCATTTGACAGTCGATCAATTGCTCAATATTCAATTTATCTTTTTACGAGGGGCTGCGATGAGAAAAAAAATTTCTCTTGCCAAATAGATTTTTCTCCCACCAGTAAATCTGGCAATCACTGTATAAATATACTCCCGGAAGATTTATTATATTGCCAAATATTTTTTTTGTGATTAGTAAATGTTCTTGACAAAAGCTTTTTTTTCTGAGGTTGTCTCTCTTCATGGCTGTGATACTCAATCACATGAAATCGGTCCTGAAATCATGAGAATGAGAATCATGAAAATCATTGGAAATCAGAGATATCATGTCATAATATTTGACAACGATCAAGCCCTCGGCCTATTCATCTTCATTCAACCAGCAAAATATAAAAAACTAAGAATGAATCGATTTTGACTGCTCGCCGCTTTCAATGACAGCGTGAAAATAAAAATAAAAAAAATCGTTAATTTAAATGAGTTCCAAATTCATATTAGCCGCCTCAGACAACTGAACCAATGAGGAATAAGCGTGACAGACTTTCGAGATATCGATAGTCTCGATGCCTGTCCTTCTTAGAATAGGATAGGATCATGAGATATATTACAATGAAAAATATTGATAATAAATAATCAGTGAAAATTGGTATTAATAAAAATAGCATTCACTCGAAACATCGTAATCATCATAATTCCAATTTTCCTTTTCATTGTCCTGCCGCGATATTTTGATCCTTTGTTTTTGTTTTGAATTTGGTTTGTGGAATTCCGAGTTTCTCCTTCTATTCATTGTATTTACTTAGTCATTGATTTTCCAGCTCTGTGTGTGTGATATGTTGATTTTTCGTTATCATTAACTATTTTAAATTGAATAATTTTTTCACTTTTTTGTTTATTGTATTTTTTCATGTGATCTTTCTAACTACAATATTTTTATTGTGTCTTTCAGTGCATCATCATTATTGGGTGTTAGAGCGGCAATTATTTTACCTGAATGTCGGTTTTACCCCCACATCCCCTAAACTAACTTCTTGAAAAGATCCTCTGGATGATCGAGAGGAGTCATTCATTGTCGAATATTGTGACGTAATGATTATGGATTCCACATGATTTCAAAATGATTTCAAATGATTTCGGGGATTAATTGGTTTCAGATGACTTCAAGTGATTTCCAGAGGATTTTCTCCCGATTTCAGTAATTCAAATGATTTTAAGTGATTTCAATTGATTTCAAATGATTTCAGTTGATTTTGAATGATTTAAATTGATTTTAAATTATTTAAATTGATTTTAAATGATTTCAGTTGATTTTAGATGATTTCAATTGATTTTAAATGATTTCAGTTGATTTTAGATGATTTCAATTGATTTTAAATG
>NW_011887757.1:1364609-1367209 GCF_000806365.1 Fopius arisanus
GAATGATTTCAGTTGATTTTAGATGATTTCAATTGATTTTAAGTGATTTCAGTTGATTTTGAATGATTTCAATTGATTTTGAATGATTTCAGTTGGTTTTGAATGATTTCAATTGATTTTGAATGATTTCAATTGATTTTGAATGATTTCAGTTGATTTTAAATGATTTCAATTGATTTTAAATGATTTCAATTAATTTTAAATTTTCGATTTCACCATTTGCGCAATAGTAACCAGACAAGTGAGCAAAATAGGAACGAATGGTAAAATGTGCCCGTTCGCTCGGCATAAGCCTATACACACAACTGTACACAACGGCGACTTGGGAAATTCTCGGAAAATATCGATTTGTTTTCAAAATCTTGGAATGCAAACCAAGCCGCCTTTTATTTTTTTTTCTACTAAAAAACGTTCGCTGAGAACAGGCCTGCATTAGTGAACGGAATTGGGATTATGACAAGTGACTTAACTGATTTCAAATGATTTCATATGACTCCACATATTTCATGTGATTTCACATGATTTCAGGACTGACTTCATGTGATTCCAATCCAAGTTGTAACATTTTTACATAGAAGAGGGGAATTTTTTATAGCGTTCCACATTTTTTTGTGTCGTCAGAGGAGTCATTGGATAGGATTAGGATTAGATAGGAAGAGGAACAGGATAATTCTCGATATAATGTTTACAACACAATGATTTCACCAATGAAATCGACCAATCAAGGAAGAAAGAGACGACTGCCAGGGCCTTTGTGACATCATTCTCTATTCAGTTCTTCAACTCATCTGGAAATAAGAACAGGTCTCTCCCGAGTTCATTTGCTCACAGAAGCCGAAGCCATGATTCGAAATGATTCAAGATGATCCAAGATGACTCGAGCTGTGCAATCTAAATGTGGAAGAGGCTCGAGACATTTGAGAGAGTATGTTGGCTACAACAAAACAGGAGAGCCATTTGAAGCTGGATGTCCTTGGACGCCTCGCGGATCGCCGGCCACCATCACCCAGTCAATGACCTAACATTCTTATGTATCCAACGTCGCTCATTCGCTTGCTTCGACTCGGTTCGGTTCGCTTCGTTTCGCTTTGCCAGGTCTCCGAAGGCAGTGAATGCAACGAGAACCAAGTCGGACCAAGAACCATGTATCAGTCAAATATCATCAACAATCGTCCCCATCAGGTCCCCTGTTTTCCCCCTGACCAATCAAAATTAGAGAATGACTTGTCAACATGACTGTCACATTTTCGCTCGATATTTTCCACATACCGAGGGTCATTGTGTCCTAACAAAGAACTCAGTCATGAAAAGGAACATGTCTTCTGGAGTCCAGCGCTGGTAATGACGATGAATGATGAATCCATGGAATATTCTGTTGGATTTGCTCATTATTGTTGCCTCACTAATCGCAGAATAAACCCCGGCAATTCTCTGCGCTTGTATTCGTAAACAAATCGTCTTCCCATCTTCGGAGAAGTTTGCACTCCCCCTGTTGGGATTAAAAACAATCTGTCCTCGTCCTGAATTCAGACTTGGTGAAGATACTGGAGGAGAGGTAATCCTGATCTCTGAATTTTAAAAACAAAAAGGTTGATCATCCCTATATTTACCTGTGGCACATGTTCTAATGAATCTTCAACCTTTGCATTCCATAATTTATTCCTTCTTTTCTTTCTTCCAAGCCCTTCCCCTCCCTCCCTTCCATTACCTTTCTGTTATTATTGATTACCTCTTCCTAGTTTGGCACTGATTTAATAAATAAACGATTATTTTTCTAAATGCCCGTGTTTTTACCCTCGATTATTGATTGTTGGATTGTTAGTAAACAAAGCGCCCAGCCGAGGAAGACCGAAAGAAAAAAATGAAATAACTCGGCCTCGTCCCGAATTCGCCGGTTTCATCACAAGAAAATGTGCGGATAAATAAAAATGCCTGGATATTGGTTTTTCCCCCGAAGCAGCGGTAACCGCGTAGCCTGAAGTGCGCAAATTTACCGTTCGCAGAAACACTGGTATGTACCTCATGCTTTTTTATCGATTTAGTTGTTGTAACGCGTCCACGTCTGCCTCCAAGTGGTTATACATCTACTTTCTCATATATATCTGGACAGAATTCTCATGACTCCAGGGACGGGTTTTATGTTTCCACTCCACCTTGGGTCTGAGCGTTTACTCGGTACACAAGGCCCCCCCGATCCTCTGAACCGTACCATCTCCCTTGGTACATAAAACGTTTTAGTAAAGGAGGCGTTTGGGCCAGACCAAGCCCCAACAAGGCGAGGTGCAATCGAAGGTCGGTCCCTGAGAAATGCAGGCGTATGTTGTCTCGAGACACCTTGACTCACGTGTTGGTATCAAAGAGCACGGAAACCTGCAGCACAAGCGGTTTGATCTCTTGCCTGCGAGAGAGTCTCGTGGCCTTGACCGCTCTCCCCCCCCCACCACCATCAGAAAAATTTAATTATGCCAACAAAAATTTACAGCTCACAAACAAATATCCGCCTTCGCTAAATATATGGATTCTTCATTTTATTCGAAGCCAGGTTAATAAATTAATGAGACGTTTATGTAACACGATTCAATTATATTTTATTAATAGGT
>NW_011887757.1:1368474-1376939 GCF_000806365.1 Fopius arisanus
GGGGCGAAACGGTTCATTAAAAATGAAAATAAAAAAATATTTATGCGATAAATGGTTGGAGGAAATATAGAGAGAGAAATATTCAATAAAAATTACGTGTCTTTTCCGTAATTTTGATCTGAAGTCACGGAATTTATCTGCAGTGTTCCACAATTTTTATTTGAATTATCAATAAAAAATTACGATACCGTCACTTAAATTTTTCGAATCGTCTCCATAATCGGTAAGTGACCTGAAACTTCCGTAATTTTTATTAAATATTTCTCTCCGTGTACGTAATAAGCGACAATAATATTAATGCATAATAAATATAGAAATAAATATAATACAAAAAAAATATAAATAAAGATTATGATGGCAATCTAGGTGAAATTCTCTCTTTACTTTCATTATCTCTTCTATCGCAAGAACTAGATTTTTGCGAAATTTCGTGTTTTGAGAACTATTAAAAAATAAATAGTCTAACTGCATTTGAAAGTACTGATATGATATCCTCGTCGATATACGGGAGTTTATAAATAATTGTACGTAACATTCACTCCGTGAAAGAAAGATCCAGTACTGCATTTTAATTGTATTGGATAATTCATCAATGGAGTTTATCGATTTATTATAATGCGAAATCGGTGAGGGTTTGATCTTTCAAGTCATGACCATTTTCTCACTTGTGGTACGCCAATGCCGGAATGTCATATGGGTGTGGCATGCAGCCACTTTGCAGTCATACATGGCATATATTCAGCCACTGATCATTCTCATTTCAATATTTATATTGATGAGCGAGTGGAATATGAAAGAATTGATTTTATTAAATTGAAAATGAGGGAGAGATAAGATGTCAAGATCGGAATCGATACAAGTAAATGAGGGGCACTCACTCAAGGAAAGAGGTTCAGGGGAAAAGGAGAGAATGCAGATAAAGAAATGGTGCCAGACCTTTTGGAACGAGTTCTGCCGATCTTCCGGTCCCTGGGATCCAGGAAAAATCCTGAAAAAATTTTCATTTATTAAAAAAATGGATTTTTCAGTATTTAATAGATAATATTATAACTCTCTCAAGTCTGAAAACTCAGAGTTTCTCATCACGTCGACGTTAATGTGATCACCGTCTCCCCTAGACCTCTACCTTATCCCGCATACAAAACCAAATACGCCATTTCCAAATTCCCCAAACGTTTCCTCGAATTCACTTGTTAATTTGTTTGTTCAGTTCCTCTGAATGGGTCAAAGAACAAAAAACGAGGTCTCCAGTGACGTCCACTATCTAATAATAATGCAATGAATGCCTTTCCAACACCATCAGTTCAGTATCCACCAGTGACCAATAAAACCCGACACCTTCCGGTTGAAAATCTGAAATCATAAAAATCTGAATTGTCAATAATTTCTTTGAGAAAAGGTGAAATATTCAGCGGATTTCATACGGTGGATCTAGAAATAAATGGAGCTGAATCATTGAGTGGTTCTGCTCTCCCTCAATGAGTCCAGGAAAATGAACTGAAAGAAAATGCAAAAATTGACCTTCAATTGAGGAGAATAACAGGGAGTCCATGTTGTCGTGGAGAATAAAAAAAACCAAGCGAAATTACAGCTCTCTGGGGGATAGCAAGATGGCGTCGTTGAAGTGCCTCGTGGCATGGAATCTGATATTACCTCACCGTGTACTTCGTAGCCGTGGCAGTGACAGTGGCCCCCTTCCCGCTACAACCAGTGCCCCTCCTTATCCACCGTGATTTTTCTAACCACTTCACGTCTCACGCTCACCTTTCTACACAACCTAATGCCACCGTATCCAACAAGTAGCCCGGCGTCCCCCACACACTCGTGGGACCCAACAATTCCATTTTACCCCCAGTCAGTTTTATTACGACGATCCTGAGGATTATCATTTAATACATTTGTTGTGGATGAAGAATTTTCCCAAACTATGGTTTTACCTCGTTTTTCCACGGTACCGTGAATTCCTCGTGCTCACGCGCTCCCAAGGGGAAAGACGATAGAAAAAGAAGAGATAGAAAGAGAGAGGGGAGAAGGAGGACAAGACTCATGGCCAGGACATTCACCTCTTCTCCGCCATGTTGGCTTCTTGAAGACACGAGAATACACTCGTCGATTTCAGAGCCGCCATTACACAATCGCGAGAATTCGCCGGTACGAAGAAGTTCCTTTTCTCCCTCTTCGGGACGCCGTGGGGCCGCCATTTTGGTTGCCTGGTGAACTTCAGAATGTGTTTAGTGCGCATGACCTTCTTTCTGGCGCATTCTTTTTTCCTTCATTCCTGCACGTACCTAATTTGTCGGGTGTTCTTTTTTTTTTCTTTTTTGTTCTTCCTGGGGGGCTGAGGAGGGGGCAGGCTGAATCATGAAGTTTTTTGGGTACGAGCTCATCGGGACTCTTCAACATTTCAACTCGACAATCCCTTCACCTACGAGACTAGATTCAATGACCTCGGATGACTCGCCTCTTACGAAATGAAAGCCCAAATTTTCAATGTCGATGAACTCTAGGATTTTTTTTTTACTCTCAGAGAGTCATCTTGGGGGCAATGAACATCAATCCGGCGGACTTTCTAATTTGGGGTGGAGGTCTCAGGTGTTTGGGTGGTGTGACGACCATCCGGAATTCTTGAGAGGTTTATGAATAAATGGATGATTCGTGACTTATTAACGATGGATTTAATTGGCCAGGAGGGTACGCAGGATGGCCAGGAGTCTAGGTGCAGAGAGCCTCGACTGGAGAATATGACCTCGCTTTGGCCTTTTCGTTCGTTCAAAAATATATTCCGCATTTACATCATTTTCTGGTTCTCACACCAACCTAACCTCCTAATTCACCAGTCCGGACAGCGATAACTCTTGCCTAAATTATATTACGCAACCTGTACAAAATCAGAAAAAAATTTTGTGAAAAAATGGCGCCAAGTCGACGGGAATCTGATCGTCTCCAAGACAGAAATATGGGACAATAACTGAATAGTTGAAATCACACAGTAGGCGAACTGATTATGATACAATCTTATTTTTGAAAAACCATGGAAATATTAAAAAATATACTCTATCAAATATATTTACTTTATTTATTATTAATTAACCTGAAGATCTTCATTAACAATAATATCACAATGTACTTTTACTCGATCTCAAGACCAGCGAGTACTTTAGCCCGAAATCAAATTAAATTCCATAGCTTCTAGTTGTCTCAATGTGTATAAAGGAAAATATAATGTTTAGGAAAAACTTTAGGATGAAGAAGAAAAAAATCATATTTGAAATGGAATTTGTCACAAAGATACTTTACAGCACTAGTGACGTAATCTATTTCATATGAATTTTGTCTTTCTTATTCCTCTGACAATGTGTGCAGAGACGAAGACAGGGTTTAAACTAAACTTTAAACCGAAGAACACAAAAAAACTGAATATTTTACACAATCTTAAGCAAACTTCATACACATATTTCGGTTCAATCCAATACACACAACTGAATCACACTTACGCATTGAATATACAAAAAATCAGTTGATATATCAGGTACTTTTTATACATAACTATTCCGACTGCTTGCGCAGATTGATTGTACCCAAACTGTGCACAAAGTTTGCGTGAGATTGTGTAAAGTGTTCTTACACTTTTTTGTGTAAAAAAAAATTCGAAATGTAAATTACCACAAATACTACTTTACAGGCCTAGTGACATAATCTGGTATTCAGTGCGTGATATGGTGTGAATTAGTGTTTATTGTGGAGGTTTACAGGAGGACTTGGGAGGTTTTTGGTCTATGAAATGGACGTGTATCACGCACTCGGAGGGATTGAGGTCACGCACCATCACGTACTTGGCGCACCGCACACCGCAGTACCAATGCATTATGGTCTATGAATTGAAATAGACAACAATAGTTGTTATTAATGGACTTAAGTCCCATCTTGCGTGTTAAATTGATTGAATCCTGTGGGTTATCGTGATCATGCGGTACTGGTGTGGGTTATGTATGTCTTGCGTGCATACAATATGAAGTTTGCCCCGAGAGACTGGTCGCAACTAAAGTGGGCCGATTCCTCTGTACCGTTATTGCACGGTGGACACGTGTTTCGTAATAAATTATAAGTATTATCGAACATATTTCTATTGGTTTACACGGTGCACGGGATTTTACGGAATTCAGAGAAAACTGGATTGAATGGCGAGGTGAGGAAAAATAGTCCGGTGGAGTGAAAATACCGGAGGTACGATGTGCTGTAAGGCTGGGTAATAATAATTGGTTGAGTAAGAAGAAAGCGACCTTGCACTACTTTCTTTCGTTGGATAACGTTAAGGTAATACATGGTTTTCCTCGGATTTTCATTTTCTTCGCATGTCTTACAGCAGCTCTGGAGAATTTCAGCGTCAATTGTTTCAAGGAATTCTTTTAATTCATAGAGGTACATGCAGAGAAATATTTTGTGAAATTACGGAAGTTTCTGTTCGCTTACCGATTACGGACAAATTTTTTGACTTGAAAAGTGACGGTCATTTTTCACGGACAATTCAGATCACAATTACGGAATGCTGCAGAAAAATTTTGTGACTTTTAGAGAAAAAATTACCTGACGGTTCCGTAAAATTTTCTATAATCACATTATGATCCGGAATTACGGGAAAGACATGTAATTTTTATTGAATATATTTCTCGACGTCTCTAATAAAAAAAATAGATGGAATATTGGTTATGATTTTGTATAATATGAGACCTACTGCGCATTCCGTGCGCCGAATTTGAATTTAGCGGCTCGAGTTGACGAATGGGAAATTAGTCCCACGCCTTTCGAGATATTTCGACTCGGGCGGACTTCATTATTGTGAATTGAACTTTCATTTGAAGGAAGGAATATAATAACTAGAAAAAATTGACAAAGAAAACCTCCGACTTGAAATTTTATTCTTATTTAACATTCATTCCGAGGCTTTTTATTTTAACCTACCGTGGTTTTCGGATCTCTAGTCGTTGACATAAAAAATAAAAATTGATGGTAATTACATCACCTATAATGAATGAATGGCATGAGCTATTTGTCCTTTTAAGAACTATCTCAATCCCCCAATTTTCTGATTCCAAGAAAAAATAATTCTTTTATTTAGTCTAATTTTCTTTTTTTTTCAATATTCGAATGAATATTATTTGAGGTATTCAGTTGAATGAGTCATTTCATTGTTGCCGATCTTGAGCCAACACTGCGCCAACATTCGACCAACATTGGTCCAACCGTGCCCCAACATTATGCCGACATCAACGCTGTGGGAAATTTGCAGAAAGCGAATAAAATAATTGTCCCGATTTTGGGAGTCGGTTAAAAGAACACTGAACCGAATCTATTATGCCTTGGTTGCATGGAATTAACGATTTTATTTTTTTAATTTCATTTTTATTATTTTATTATTTTTTGAGTTATCTTGGAAAACTTTTTGGTCGCAGACATAATTAAATAAACGCGGACATTTTCCGAAAAGTCTCATGTTCCGATTCACCAACAGAAAATAGACTGTCCTGACTCAAAAAACCGGAAATTTCGAGTGGAAAGATTGATATGCTTCGATTAAAAAATTATAGAAAGACTTTCGACTCAAAAATTCGTAATCTAAACACAAAAAATTGCAGAATTAAAGTTCAACGATTGCAATTACGATTATGATTACGATTACGATTTCTTAAAAAAGTTGAAATTATGTTTAAATGACAAGACGTGATTTAGCATTTCCATGGATATTTCCATTCATCTGAAATTCATTTGATAATTTTCCATTTATTTGAAAAATTATCGAATTTCAATGAAAAAAAAATTGCTATACATAGAATAAATAATAGGGTTGATGGAAATATTGAACTCTGGAGATAATTGGGTCAAGGCTGTTGTTTTTCAATCTCGCCTAAAAATCACGTTTGTCCCATTGCCATGAACTGACGGTAAAGCCTGTAGGTGTATAACATAAACAGTGTAACATATCTCCGAAGCCGAAGGAAAGGGAGAGATATAAAACGTGTAACACTTTTTCGGTGCCTCTCGCATTCACCTATACACGAATATTACGTGGACCTTCGGGGCCCATTGCGTCATCAGGCCCCGCAGGATGTTGTTTGACGGACAAACGAAGCGCTCATTTCTTCTCTGTGCCCCTTCGTGCCTCCTTCACACCTTAAAAAACCGTTATCTTTTATATTTCCACTCTGGGAAAATTAAAATCCATCGTAATTGGTCTGGAATTGATACCCCAGGGCATTCATCTGGAGAATCAACAGTCGGGCATTTTAATTCGTCATTTTCCATTTTCTCATTTCGTTTTTTCATTTTTTTTATGTATGACACTTAATTAAACAGTCACACCACAGAATGCAGTTGAATCAAGTATAAAATTATTCGATTGAGGTTATTTATTAATTAAAGCAGTTCGAAGTTATGCCATCAACATCAGGAAATTAGAGAAATTTTATATCGAAGATATGAATCAATACCTGAAGATATCCACTCAAAAGATATTTACAAATTGATAACAATTTTATTTTTTTAATATATTGAATTATTATATGGTAAATTGTATCAATCGAAAATATATTTTGCTGATCAATGATCATCTGTATAATTTATAAATTTACAGCTCAAAATATTACCTCAAAAAATTACAATAAAAAATATCACAACTGAAAAAATTATTGATTCAAAATAATACAGCTAGAAAATATTTCAACTCAACATATTATTTCGAAACATAACAATAATAAGGAACGAAATAATAAATTCTCGTATATAATATAGTATGTAATAGTATATAATATATTATATACTTGGTATATAATATATTATATACTTGGTATATAATATATATTTCTCAAAGATGTATAGTCAAAACAAAAATTTGTGACTCTATAATTTGTTATATCTATCGCAATTAATTTTCAATTAATATTCCAATACGTTAATTAGTTCCAGTAATATCCCTAGAAAATTATCACACTGTATTTGATTTGATGAATAAATATTATATTGTTTAAACAAATTAATGAAAAAAAATTTTAGTCAATCATCATGAAGTTTTTATAGTCTTTTTAATTTTAATAATTTTTAATGATTTCATATCTAAATTATTAGTAAGTTTCTAATTATTAATAAATTTTCAAAATTTCAACCAAATTTTATATCTTGGACTATATTTACAGAAATTTTTATTTTCATCATAAGAGGCCGTGTTAATTGGAAACTTTAATAATTAATAACGACAAAAGGGTGTTGTGAATCAATCTTAAATTTTATACAGGAATCTGTTATCTTTTTAATCTTTTTAATTTTTATATCTTCTCCAGTACATGCAAAACAACTTGAACGTACACAAAAGAAATCCCCAGATCGCTCAAGCAAATCACAACAACCGACTACACTTAGGGATATTGATTCAAAGATAATTGAGGTCAACAATATTTTGTCAGTATAATACTCCTGCCCAGTAAACCACTCATATCATAATCCTTTCATTTGTAATATTAAAAAAAAAATCACATAAAAAATATAAAATTTTAAAAAATAAAATAAAATAATTATAAAATAATGTTACGATGTCGTAATACCTCAATCTGTAAAATTTTTCTAGCTAACATCGCGAAGTTATATATTTACATTATAAAATTCGAGGGGTAATATTAATATTGAATATAATTTACAGCGGCCACCGGCCCATATATCAAAAACAACATCTTCGGGCAAAGATTATGAATTAATACCTGGAAATAAGCCTCCAAGAGAGATATTTATAATTTAATTTATAACAATATGACGATTCAATATATTAAATTATTATATACTGAATTGCATTAATCCAAAATATATCTTATGAATATTCTCTAATATTTAAATTTTCCGGGTTGATGGGAGTATTTTTTTATTTCAATGCACAACAATTATTTCGTCGAGGCCTGATTGAGGGTCTGATACCCCAGGGAATACGAATTATAAAGATTGTAGAAAGAGAAGACTTTGTAAGTAGGCAAGCGTAACTGTTTTATTAACCGTAAACCGACGCTACCACGCTTGGCACTCGCTTACATAATCGAAAACACGGAGAGTGAAAATTGTGCGATCCTAATACTTTCATTATCAACAAATCGAGTGACCCTGGGACGAATAACGCTCTTCATCCCTCCGCAGTGATGTTCTCACCCGCATAGAAAACGGTACGTATAGGAAATATATATTAATTATATGCACATATATATTCCGGGAAAAAATGCAATATATCACATATACATTAAGAAAAAAATTACTTTTGCCAATAATATTTTCTTCCCACCAGTAAATCTGGCAATCACTGTGTAAATACTAGGATTACTAAGATTCACTAATGCCAAATTGTATATTTCATAACAAGTGCGGAAAAGTGATTTTTTAAGTGTGGGAGGTATAGCATCAGTCGAAGGCGAGTGGTATAATTCAAATGCCAAAAA
>NW_011887757.1:1378664-1381391 GCF_000806365.1 Fopius arisanus
AATTTTTTCTCTGATAAATTCATCTTTAGCGGAATAAATAAAGTTAAATTAATAATTTCAAATCTGCCACCAATTTTATACGAATAATTAACAAATTCAAGTCGAATAAAATGTTTATAATTTCATTATTTTACACTCCTTTTTTCATTTCCCCAAACACAAATTCTAAATACCACATATCTCTTCAAAATTTAATATCTTCAAAATCTTTATCATTATACAACAATTAACCACACCATCAATGATTCCCATTAAATTTTCCGAATAAATTTCCTAATAATTACCAAAAGCAGAGCCCCTCAATTTAAACTCCAAACGAACTCTAAATTTCAATTGTTAATCATAAACACCTGAAAATATCAATTTTTCCTCTTTGAAAGTATAAATAATAATTTCAATAAGTTGTAAAAAAATGCGCCGGAATTGTTGGGTATGGGTATATGCCCGGGAATATTCCCGCGGTGAGAATGCATATGGGCATGAGTCCATGGAGCGTGGAATCATGGTCGGGGCCTTGGGGGGCAAGAGGGCGGTGAAGGGGGAGGAGGAGGAGGGGGGAAGGGCCCATGATGCCCGGACAACGCTCCCGCCTGGCGTTGGGGCCAACTAACGGTCCAAACCACCTCCATTCGGACACAACTCTACGAAAGAGACCCCCGCAACAACCTTCCTCCTCTCAACAGCCTATAGTTATAGGTACCCTCTTGGTAATCTCCGGACGTCCCCCAGTCGGACGTCCCAATGAATTTTTTCCATCGTTTTCCTTGTTTTTATCATTCAAGGAGGACAGAACGCACTCGGGTTGAGGACCCCACGACATTTGGGACTTGAACAGTCTGATTTATTTTAGTCTCCCAGAGAAGTCTGGAGATAAATTAGAAAATAATTGGACTTTATTTTGAGACTTATATATTTTAGACTGGGACTTGGTTTACTTTTGGTTTAAGACTTAATCCAGATTGATAATCCAGAGATTGGGACTTATTCAAGTTTTAGATTGCGAGCTTATTTTTATTTTTATTATTGTTATTGAGACTTTTTGTTTTTATTTTTGAGAATTTTTGTTCTTATTTTTATTATTGAGACTTAGTTTGATCTCGGACTGGAGTTTCTGAATCGGAATTTGTTGAGTTTCGGCTCGACATTTTATCACGTCTCTGATGAAAATTTGGTCAAGTCTCGGGGTGAGACTTTTGTGACTTTTAGATAGAGACTTCGTTAAGTTTCGGATTAGGACTTAGTTAACTCTCAGATTGAGACTTAGTAAACTATATAATCTCAGATTTAAGTTTCTGATCGAGAATTCCTCAAGTTTCTGATCGAAACTTTCTCAAGTCCCAGATGGAAATTTAGTCAAGTCTTTGACTGAGACTTGGTTAAGTTTCAGATTGGGACTTAGTTGAATCTCAGATTGAGACTTTGTCGAGTTTTAGATTGAGACTCAGTTTAATCTTAGACTGAAGTTTCTAATTAAGAATTCGTCCAGTTTCAGCTCGAAATCTTCTCAAGTCCCAGATGAAAATTCAGTCAAGTCTCGGATCGAGACTTTCGAAGAGTTAATGTATGATCTTTAAAATGCAACTTAAAATTTCCTAAGTTACCTAGAATCTTCTCCCAATTTACATCACGCATAAACTAGCAATTTTGGTTTGAGATAGATTTCCGAAATTGAGTTGCTAGAAGTTTAAGATTGAGACTTTAAAGACTCATGACTTTTCAATTAAAATTCAATGCTCTTTTAATTGGTACATCACTGAAAAAATGAAAAATTATTTTGAGACTTCTGATACGTAACTAAAATTGTGAAAAGTCTCACATTGAGGACTCGAGGACTTGAGGACTTGAGGACTTGAGAACTTGAAGACGTCAAAGCCTTGAAGTCTTTAAAAAATTCTAACCCCAAGGCATTTACAATTAAAATTAAGATCAATAAAAGTCTCGAAGTGATATATTTCAAATCTCAACGTCTCTTTCAGCGCATATTCTCAAACAACAAAAAAAAGAAAGAGAAACCCAATTTTTTTTCAATTTCCTTGTTCTCCACTCCATTATCCGCGCCTAATCCACCGTCTCGCGACATTATTTCCGGCTGTAGAAATATCCCGCGTTGAATTTTCGGCATGATTAAATAACACGAACGTATGGCACATCGCAACAGCGAAAAATTGAGAATAAAAAGTGGAAAAACAGGCCGACCCACTCCTTCCTCCTCTCCTGAATATTCATGGAGGCGTTTGAAGAATGAAGATGATATATTAGCCGACAATACCAAGGCCTTTGTGTCCACCGATCCCCGGCCACATGAAATTAGAGTACTCTGCATGAATCGAGGAAAAAAAGTGCTTGAAAAAAAAAAAACAAAAAACTGCCCCTCCGGTATATAAAAAAAGTGGGAGGATTTGTTCTGCGGTTCAACGTTTAGGATGATCCACCGGATCTCTGAAATCCATTTTTCCCTTCTTCTTATTTCACACAACATCAGGTTACGAAGAAATCCACGAAAAAGAAACCGCCGGAAGTGCGTACGTAACATCAAGTTCATTGTCGCAAGGAGAATAAAGTTGCGAGTAAAAGGTGAGTGCTAATACCGTTTGCGCCATTTCGCTGTTTGTACACATAACATCGGTTTATCTTTATTATTATTCTTGAAGGCGTGAAATTGAACGGGTTTTGTCGGTTATTTCGACGCCATCTCTGGGTTATTTCACCAACAGATTGACTTTTTTT
>NW_011887757.1:1382341-1385298 GCF_000806365.1 Fopius arisanus
GACAAAAATGACCTTCCGGCCCCAAAAGTCCCAAATCAGATTTACTAGAAATTTATGAGACTGATTATTTTTTATAGTGTTTTTATGGTTTGAAGGTTTGGAGAGCCAATGGGGGACACTCATGGCTGGATCCAGTGCTTCTCCAAGAAATACCCGGGAGTCCCCTATTTTTTCAATCTGAGGACATCAGGGACCACGTGGATCAGACCCCTCGGAGGAAGCGTTTGCATCCCCATTTTCATCAGAAATAAAGTATATACAAAAATAAATCCAATTTCAACTTGAAACTTATGATCTTACACTAGAACTCTTGAGAGTCCCAATTTACGATTTATGAAACTCTTAAATTTAGACTTTCAAGTCTCAAATAATAACTTGTGAATGTTTTCACCTAGGATTTTCAAATTTTTAACTTGAGAATTTAAAATATTCCAATTTGAGATTTTAAGAAATTTTCAATTCAGGACTGTAGTATTTGTACTCTTTTTTAGGACTTTGTAGTTTTTCCTTTGTGCATTAGATAAAAATCTTTGAAACAACTACCTATCCCCCGCCATCTTGACGAGTTATCACTAATCTTTCATCTCATCAGCAGTAAACGTATTTATTTCTCCAGGAAAGCGTAGAATCATCTCCATCAGTGAGGAAGTGGAAATCACCGGGATGGAATAGCCCCACGATGATATCGTCTTCAGAGGAAGAAAATGATGACGAAATGAGGGACCAATGGAAAATCAATTCCACTCAATCAAATTGCGCGAGGAAAGACTGGAAATCGGGACTACCTCGACATCTGTGGAATTCTGATGGAAATTGGAAAGGGAGTGGTGGAGCCTACGAGGTGCATTCCAAGGATAATGTCCTGGAGAATTCCTTGGAAGATTCTGGAACTGATGGTGAGGATAAAGCGAATGATTCGACTGAAAATCATCGACACCCACCAAAACCCCAGGAAAATCAGAGAATAAAGGAAATAGTTTTGGACTCCATTTTGAAATGATTGTGTCACTCAAAATGGCAGCGACTTCTCGTGGAATAAAGCAGGAGTGACAAGATGAGTTATCAAGTGTTGAAAAATAATCTACAACCCTGAAGACAGGTGTAAATCCAATGTTTCTACGATTCTTGATAATTTAATATTAGAAATGAGACAGTCTTCATCTATTCCACAACCTCACGTCCATACTTCTCATCGTAGAATATATTATTTCAAGCATGTCCTATAAATATTTCTGCCACGTACCTCTCCACATGCGGGCACAACAAGTTGATGATAAAAGTGAATAGATTTTTTGTCACTGCCACCTAGTTCAGTCATTCATATGATATTTTTTCCCCTTCCTTTATTAACATACGGAGTGGGTCGACAGTGCATTTTTTATTTTGTTACTTTAGTGCTTTACCTCTGATTAGAAAAATGACTTTAGTTTAAAAAATCTGGTACTGCATACAAAAAATATCATGAAGAAACATAAAAGAATAAAATGGAGGATCGAGTTTTCCCATGCAATTGAATTGAAATTGAAGATATAAAAAAAACTAGAAATCGCTGAATCTGACTTCTTGTCTTCGACATCGAGTATCTGAAAACTCGACTAGAATAGCCCATTCATTGCATTGTGAATCCTGTCGGATAATAACACCAGTGATGTATCATGAATTATCTCGGCCGTGCAACAAGTACAGCTTCAGGTGCTATACAAATACTATTTTTTCCTTCAATTTTTATCTTCTTGTTGATCTTGACATTTTAACCTTCAATTTTGACCTACAATACATTACGTTCAGTATTTTTCTCTTTATGTTTTAACCTTGAACTTTTCTCATTAACCCTCAATTTATAACCACTAACTTTTCTATCATGTGGAGCTTTAACTTTTAACCTTCAATTTTGACCTACACTACTTTACGTTGAATATTTTTCTCTTTATGTTTTAACCCTGAACTTTTCTCGTTAACCCTCAATTTTTACTCACAAACTTTTTTATCATGTGGAGCTTTAACTTTTTTAATCTTCAATTTTGACCTACAATATTTTAGTATTTTTCTCCTTATGTTTGAACCTTGAACTTTTCTCGTTAACCCTCAATTTTTACCCACAGGCTTTTCTATCATGTGGAGCTTTAACTTTTAACCTTCAATTTTGACCTACACTACTGTACGTTAAGTATTTTTCTCTTTATGTTTTAACCTTGAACTTTTCTCGTTAACCCTCAATTTTTACTCACAAACTTTTCTATCATGTGGAGCTTCAACTTTTAACCTTCAATTTTGACCTACAATATCTTACGTTTAATATTCTTCTCCTGATGTTTTAACCCTCAACTTTTCTCGGTAACCCTCTATTTTTACCCACAAGCTTTTCCATCATGTGGAGCTTTAACTTTTGACCCATAATACATCATCTTTAGTATTCTCACTCTTCTATTTGACCTTCAACTTATTTGTTTTGTTGACCCTCAATTTTGACCCACAACACCCCATCACATTACTCTCACCCTTCCCTTTGACCCACAGTAATATCTTTCTCCACTCAAAATTACAAAAAAAAAAAAAATGATAATCCCCAATTAAGACAAATACAATCCTCCCATTCAGAGCCAGAATATAATGGTCATGTTTCCGCGTATAAAAATAGTTAAATCCAACTCCTACTTGTCTCTACCTCTGAAAATCCACCTAGAATACCCCATTCATTGCATTGTGAATCCTGTCGGATAATAACACCAGTGACGTATCATGAATTACCTTGGCCGTGCAAGAAGTACAGCTAAAGGTGGGGTAGAAATGTAAAGCGCTACAGGTGCAACGGTGCGCAGCGCTGACTTGGCCACAAGTGCGCTCAACCAAGCAACTAGGGGAGAACAAGCGGGTTTCTCATGTATTCAACCAACACTGTTACATTTAGCGGGTTTCAAGTCATGTGAATCCCATGGAAATACCTCCAGGGGGGGAGG
>NW_011887757.1:1385639-1386735 GCF_000806365.1 Fopius arisanus
ACAGCCGGTTTGACAGCCCCCGTCATATGGCAGACGTTACCTTTTACATCTAGTCTAGGAAATGTTTAAAATATTTATAATTATTGTCTCGTCTCGGCTATTTCAACTTGGCCAATGGTATTGTGTCGGCTCACCTCTTTGTTGGTGCGTAATTTTTTAAATTAACGAGCCTCACGTACTCAGGAATAAAGCCGACAACTGGAATACAACAAAAACGGGAAGAACTTGTGAGATATAAATCGCGACGACCGTGAACCCCGACGTGGCTATACCGTGAGACGAATTTTTCCAGTTGGAGTTAATGAGCATAACTGGGGGAATTTTTCGTTTGTTTTGCGGTGAGTATTATCGAGAGGTGAATCTTTTCTTGGTGGGATAATTAGGGAGAACAATGCTATCAATCGTTTGGAGGGAGTAATGAGGTGCGTGGGGTTTGAATGAATTTTCAAGGGGTCACACCATCGAGAAGGGATGGACGTTATTAGCTGGAGATATTATCTATTGTTGAAAAATCGGCAAGCTAGAGAATTACCACAAATGATATTGTGAATTCCTACTTTACCGATCGATGATAAACATAAAGGGTATTGTTACCAGCTGTCGGTATTTGGTAAATACTATCAGACGGTAAAATTGCAGAAAAACAGCGCTATGTGTAATTGCTAAGTGATAAGTGAATGTGTGCATGAATCAATCATTTTCCTCACGAGGACGATAAATATTTATTATCGTATTATATGTTAAGTGAGATTCAACTCTAAATTAAGAAAAAAGGAACGAACGAATGAATGAATGAATAATTGATTTTTTACATCCGTACTGAAATGTATTTATATATTTATATATTTATATATTTATATATTTATATATTTATATATTTCTTTTTTCTTTCTAAAAATGAATTGCTCAGTTATTGAATTAACCAGACAGCAATGTATTAATTCACTTTTCCCAGACAGTTCCATGAATTCCAGGGGAGAACAATTACTAATTATCCCGCAAGAGCTAGAAACTAATTGAATTAAGACACTCCTGCGAGGTCCCCCTACCCTAGGCATAAAAGTTGAAACAATAAATCATGCACTTTCTCACGACT
>NW_011887757.1:1393505-1395312 GCF_000806365.1 Fopius arisanus
GATAAAAAAACCAATCAATCGTTTCCGAAGAACAATATTTTTGTTTAAAAAAAATCGAGAGTTCCCATATCGATTTTCAAATATTTAAATTGTCAGTAGCGAAGAACATAAATATTCTGAATATCGATACTAGACATATTCAATATATTAACTATCGATGTAACGCGACGAGAGAATATTTTCTGACAGAAAAACCAATCAATCGTTTCCGAAGAACAATATTTTTCTTGAAAAAAAATCGATACTTCCCATATCGATTTTCAAATATCGCAAATATCGATATGTCGCGAGTAAAAGACCCGTTCTCCGACGAAAGCCATGAAAAAACCTTGCTAAAGAAGATTTTTTCCACGTAAAAAAAATCGATATTTTTTATATCGATACCGAGCGATTGATGAATTTCAGATATTATTATAATTGGTCGAAATATGGGAAATATCGATATGAGAGAGGGGTTTAAGCTGGTGAACTAGGTGGCGCCACATGGTCGGTTAAAAAAGGAAATATCAAAGTAAAAAGGTATAAAGAGGTTTTGGAAGTTGTGGAGTGGAGGCAGTGGAGGTATGTGAGCCCGGGCGATGCTCAATGTAACATGTAACCCGGGGAGGGGCAGTGGCACTGGTTCTCTCGGCAATTCTCGGGTTCTCTCTCCTCGAAGGAGTTTGTCGACTGTAGGAGGTGGAATGGAGGAATGGGGAAAGGCACAAGACCCAAGGCAAAAGCCAATGCACAGCTAGAATTCAGTGAAGTCTCGTTGTAACCCTCGAAGAGCGCCATGAAACTCTGTGATCCAGTCAAAACATATCCCGGGATTTTAGTCAATTCGACAAAAACCAGTCATTGATTTTATTATCATATATTATATATTTTTTACAGTTAGTCTGTGATTCGGTGGTGGTGTGGATTTAGATATTTCAACTGTAATTGTCATGCTATCGTCCGCTGATTGTTTGAACATCGATGATTGACACAAGTGTATTGGCACGGGTGTCACGAATTTATTTGGAATGATGGCTGCTGCTTGCCATCGGACAAGTCAATTCAGTGCACAGGTGTCCATCTCTCGCTATATTTCACCCTGGAGTTTATCGTGATAGTGAAGTTTGTCTTCCTCACGGCTTTTATGGGTATTTTGTGATATTGGTGATTGATTTTATTGTTAAATACCTGGATTTCATTCTGGATAAAAATGACTGGTCGGAGGGAGCAGGCGATATTTATTTCTAAGCGTCAGGTTCTTCTTGTACTCGTTGTACTAATCGCTGAGGTGAGTTTTATTGTTGTCAAGGTTTTTTAGTGATGCTGGTCATTGGTAGTGTTTTTTTTTTTGTGGGGCTTGGAAAGGGGTCAATTCGAATTGACTTGAAATTCTTGGACATAGGCTGGTGGCGCCTTGCGAAATCACACTTTCCCGCGGAGAGAAACCCAATCGTCTATGGACTAGCATTATTTTGTTCCATTTCTTGAGAGGTCATGAATCATTCATCATTATTGTTTTGGAATTGGATATTATTGGAACAATTTCCCGGTGATTTTCTCTTTCCATCTACATTTTCCATATTTTTTAAAATAATTATTACTTGGGGACATCTGCACTTAGTTTTTCATTCAAATAATAATTCAACGGTTTTAATGATTGTTGATTGATTTGTCGTCGATATTATTCGTTATTATTATTATCTTAAAATTGATTTTTAATGAAGGGCAGGGGTAATTAGTAGAGATGTCAAAAATTGTCAATTTTTCTCTGTAAGTTTTGCTTTTTATTATTATACTTTGCTTACTAATTCTTTTATTCTATAAATCA
>NW_011887757.1:1401812-1405757 GCF_000806365.1 Fopius arisanus
CCCGCAAAATCAATTATTTAATATTATTTAATTCCCAACGTTTGTTTTCCATAAAGAATTGAAATTGTTTAATGAAAATTGTTTTCGTTGGGTTTAAATAGATTTTCAAAATTGCATTTAAAAAAATCTATTATATATTATTATAATTTATGATTGTTTCAATAATAATAATAATAATAATAATAACAATAACAACAACAACAACAACAACAATAATAATAGTGACATAATAATAAAAGTATGAAAGTTTAAGATTTCATGTATAATTATTATTTATTTCGCTTTATTTCTTTAATTGAATTTTTGTTATTTGGATGTTTCGCGAATATCTAGGCTTAATTATCGTTTTCAATTTGATAATTTGAATATCCTACATGCAGGGGAAGTGTGCACCGATGCGTTACCCACATTATCCACAGTTACGTAAATTCTAGTCTCTCGTTATTTCCTTTTTTGCCTAGTTTTATCCTTCATCACTGAAGCAAAGGTCGTCATTGTTCATAACTGCAAACTGAATAAAACATGCCGATGGAAGGAAATTATCAGAATTATTTAAAGTACCTCTTCCCTCTGTCTTCCTCCCCTCCCCCTCCCCCTCCCCCTCCACCTCCCCCTCCCTCTGTACCTTTAGATTTTTTCAATTAAACTGCATTATTTCAATTAAAATATAAAAAATCCCTGATACTCATACATTTATAAATAAAACATTAGAAAAATTGTTTACATCTCGATAAACAATTGAGACTCTAATGTTTAATTGCGATGGGAATGTTAATTTGATATCAATTTTTATTGTATAAGAATTGCATAATTCTATAATAAAATTAAATTATCATTTCAAAATTAAATTACATTTAAACATTCATGCGCAATTAATATTATCTAAATGGAATTCTCTATAAATCATAAATAAATTTCTCAATTTTTTCATATTCCGTGATAAATAATTCTGATTTTAATCTTTTATTGGGACTGTGGAACGTTCATGATTTTTTTGTTATAAAACAAATTTGGTAAATCGTTTCGTTTGTTTATGGAAATAAACAAATAATGTAATTAATGAATATATAAACATTTTCGGTTGAAACATGTGGATAGAGGCATTAAATTGAGTTGGCAGATGTAATTATTTCGGTGGTTTTTTTGACGTGGGGTGACAAAGTATCGGTGTAAATTATTGAATGTCGGGAGTGAAGTGCCACATGGCATTGGCTTCCTCCCTTCTGTATTCCGTGTATTTATACTCTAGAATGAACTTCCGGTTGTTTGGTTAGTATCAGCGCAAACGCTAATGTTAAATATCCGGGATGTACTTTATTTTCAGAAAACCTCAACACTTTTTTTCATCACCAAAATTGCCGATTTGCTACTACTATTCTCAAAGATTTTCGCTTTACCCATTCATTCAATGGAGATTATTATTCATTTTAAAATTATTCTTCCTATTTTTATGGTAATACATAAAATAAACAAATTTTCTCATTCTTGCAAATGCAATTTTTCAAATTTATCAGCGATTTTAGAAATTTGATTTGACGCAGAAAATTAATTATTTATGAATTATCTGCAAATATTTGAATAAAATTTTAATGAGTTTGATTTACATTTGAATTTTTTTTATAATTTCAATTTTTGTCGAATATTGCAATGTTTTATACTTGAATATTCTTTCAATTGTTCAATGAAATTTATTAAAGAAATAAATAAATCATCTTTATTAATTGATAAAAAAACTTTCAATTTTTGTTTTCGCGTGATTATTATTTTCCAAATTCTGCATCGACGTTTTTTTTAAATAATAATTCCATTTGTCAAGTTAATTCCGACGAATTTTGTTGGTTATTATTAATTCTCATTATTTTACAATTGATTTAATTTGATTCAACAATTAAAAAATTCGTTACACATAAAATATTGTTTACTCTATTTGTTCCTCTACTTAAAAATATTCCTAACAATAACAATTAATTATTTAATAGTCCAATACTGTTCCACGTTTTAATATTTTCCACATCTTGAATAAAATCTATTCTTCAGCGTTATCTTCACCGATTGACTAGAAAATTATCACTTGTCCGGATGTCAGTGCTGAGAATAAATAAAGGGCTTACGGATCCTCAAAATATAAAATAAATCTTAATCCAGAATTTCCCGCACGTGTGTCCAAAGGGAATATTGTAACCACGACAATCCATTCAGCGAGACACCTCGCCTCATTTCCATTTAAACTTTACGATCATTGCAAAAAACCTTCAGTAACTCAAGGTTTATTATCACCATAATGAATAAATGCTGATGGAAATGAAAAAGTCGTTTCAACCTGTTGTCAAGAATGCGAGTTATTCAATTGAGCAATTTGTCAAAATATTTTTTTCCCCGTTTATTCGCTGAGTCATATTGCATTCCCACCTGAGCGTGCAATTGTCGTTATTTCAATGGAATTTTCTTCGAGTTTTCACCCGAGACGGTGGATTATAATTATCAGGTTGAGAGCAAGGGCGTTCAAAAGTTGTTGAGTTAACGAAGCGGCTCGATAATTAAGAGAAGACGGACCGAGAGAACGTCAAAAAATAATGAACTGCATGCAGGTGTTCGAAAATATTATTATCAAATCGTAAGGGATCCCCAGGAAAAATGGCAAACTCTTCGAAAAAACCTTTTCAACTCATTTCCAGTCATTTTTTTTTTCTCGCCAAAAAATATTGGCGACAGTCTAAAAGTGTCCCAATGTTTTTTGCTAATTAAATTTTTCAATTTAAAAATAAAAAAAATAAAAAAAAATAAAAAAAAATAAAAAAAAAATAATTAAATTTTTTCATTTAAAAATTGAAAAAAATTTAGTAATTGATTTTTTTTCATTTAAAAATAAAAAAAAAATTAATGAAAATTTTTAATTTAAAAATAAAAAAAAAATTAATGAAAATTTTTAATTTAAAAATAAAAAAAAAATTTAATTTTTTTAATTATATTATTGTGTTTTTACTTTTTCAATTTTTCAACATTCCCAAAAATCCGCCGTCAAATTTGAATCGCTCATTTTTTGCTTCTGATCGTGGAATTCCTTACGTGGGGATTTAATATTTTTTATCAGTAAATATTTTGTAATAAAATTCTAGAACAACAGAAATGTTGAATAATGGATTTTTACTCTCGATTTTTGCCCCTCGTCTCCCATCGCAACTCGTGATTCATTCCGTTTAACCCGCATTTCATTTTACCCTATCCCATTTTGCGCGGATGTCCAATTTTCCAAAAATAATTAACAAACGGAAAAATTTGAGAATAAAATTATGAAATTATGTCCATAAATAAATGATCGAGTCTTCGACATTTTCTTCGGCTTTCGGGATAATTCCTCTCATCTAATCGTCTTGATGCAATATATTATATATTTGGTATATTCATTTTCAAATTCATCACAGGAGTTTCAAAAAAATACAAGAGTTATGTGACTCCCACTATTTTTTATTAGTTTATGACACTTAGAACTTGAAAATATCATTTTCACGATTTACAAAATTTCGACCTTGCTCCAATTTTTCTGATTCCAAAACAAATGATTAGGAATATCCATATACCATTTCACAGAAAATTTTTAGTTCTTCGAAATGGTATTAGTTGTCTGATTTTGTTACGGTTTTATAGAATTATTGAAGGTTTTTCCATTTTCCACGGTTATGTCACGGTCTAAAATGCACGTTTATTCCTAATTACCGTAGCATTCAATATAATTCATGAGAATTCCATGAACTATTTGAAAAGTATCAATGAGTTCTTTACACTACAATTCGAATTTCTCAATTCCACCCATTTAATCAAAAGTTATCGATGAAAATATGACGAATTTCACGTGCCACATTATGAAAAATAGTTATTCCGTTAAAAAAAATCCATAACAACATTTACCCTCGTAATTACTCATGCATTTAATTTTCTTGTACAAAC
>NW_011887757.1:1406317-1414164 GCF_000806365.1 Fopius arisanus
ACTCCATTTAAACACGTGTTAAATCACTCGAATTTCAAAAATTTATATCTCAAGTTCAAAACGGTCAATTGCAAACGGAAAAGGCTCATTTTGTTGCTAATTTTTCAAACTATTCACCATAAAATTTTTAACGAAAACTGTCGAAAAAAAATTCTACGCGACAACAACCTTAAATAAAATGCTGAATAATTATCAAAATCACCGATAACTTTCAATTGAATTTCGATATCATTACTGATATTACCCGATCGTATAGAATCTATACTATTATTGTAATGATTTCAAATCCATTTGCAATCGCGAATTGTAAATTTGTCAAAGAAAGAACGATTGCATTTGTCTGCGGTAATTTTAATGGAATATTTCTCATATGACATGTTAATTACGGAGTAAAATGATTTGATTAATTACAGGTGACGTACTCGGCTGACCTTGCAATTGAGATACCTGGGAATCTCTCTCAAGGTGGATCCTGGTACAGGTTGGATTACAGTCCACCAATTGGTTATCCACGACCAAATACAACAGTCGCAGCTACTGATATCGGTGATGTTATTAAATTCCGAGATGGGCTTCCAGGTACGAAGTATGAATTCTGGTTGTACTACAGCAATGGTACACTCCTTGATTGGCTCACGTGGACGGCGTCTATTACCACAGGTAATTGTCTGATAAACCCGATAATTATTCCGTTGATTGAGGAAGGAAAGTGGAGAATTACTGGATTCTACGCGTTTTCCGATTGATACTACAGGTGAAAAAACCTGTCTCAATAAACGAGACGAGAAAATAGTCTCTTGTTTATTTTTTTGGTATTGGACTCCGGAAAAAGCTAGGGGTTATTAATTGTGGAATATTACGCAATCGTTTCACATGATTCCAAAGCGATTTCAAACGATTTCGGGGAATAATTGATTTTAAATGACTCCAAGTCATTTGAAAAGTGTAGAATCATGATGGTCGTTAATAAATAAATGCAGAAGTAACTATTCAAGACTTTGATAATAAAAGATAAGGAATCTTCGTTCTAAATTCTAAGAGTCTTTTATTGATACTAAAAATTATTTCCCTATTCATCTTAAAAATCTTAATAGCCACAAAAGGGTTTACTCCGGAATTCATGATTTCAAATGATTTCAATTGATTTCAGTAGATTTCGATTGATTTCATATTTTCGGTTTCATCCTAAACACAAAATCGCACATGCTCAACAGCGAATTGTGAAAATCTCAGAAGCTATCGACTTGTTTCCAAAATCTTCTGTGGATTTCATTGAAAGCCCATGTTTCCTTATTATGAAAGTAGAAACACAAAAATGAAGTTCGCCCGAGTCGAAATATCTCGAAACGCGTAGGACTATTTCCTTATTGGTCAACTCGACCCGCCAAATTCAAATTCGGTACACGGAGTGCGCAGTAGGTTGCGTAGAAACAAAAATGAAGTTCGCTCGAGTCGAAATATCTCGAAACACGGAGGACTGATTCCTTATTGGTCAACTCGACCCGCCAAATTCAAAATCGGCGTACGGATTGCGCAGTAGATCTCATAATAAATTAATGCAACGTTCATGTAAGAGCAATTGAATTATATTTTATTAAGATGTGTTCATCCTTCGAGAGCAGTAGCCGAAAGAACAAAATTATCTCGAAGTCTCAAAGCCAAAAGCATCGAAATCGTGGTTTCTCTGTTTCCATTCTTAAAGATTTGTTTATATTATTTAATAAACATTCATCTGGTGTTTCATCCAGGACAATAGCCTCACAGTATAATAAAATTAGACTTATATGAATCTGTAAGAAGATTGTAGTCTTTTTGCTCTTTTCAATATCTTTTGATGCCACAGAATCGCTGTTTCTTTTTTTTCTACTGAGAAATCGTTCGCTGAGATTGGGCCTGTGTTAGTGAACGAAATTCGAATTATGACGAGTGACTGTCACTGATTTCAAAGAATTTCAAATTAAATTCGTATGAAATGACTTGAAACCGATGAAATCATATGACTCAACAGATTTCACGTGATTTCTCATGATTTCACTAATCAATAACTCCTCGAGAAAGTCCTTCTGCAGGAAGATCTTTCTTCGATCTAAAATTTAGATTCTAAATAGATTCATATCATACCTAGAATTGATTGAGAGAATTCATATTTATCTGAGCTGATTGATTATTATCACTGACTGGCAACTTCGCCTTTCGATTACACAATTTTTATATCGATAATTATTTCGATCTTACGTATAGCAAAACGATCAGTTGAATATTCTGTGAAATCTTTACTAAATCCCGTAATCGCTGTAAGAATCAATTTCCAACACGCATGAGAAAAATCATAGAGAAATCTATTGCAATTACAAAAACCATCTACGAAATGTTTACATTACGCAAACAGAATTAATGACTAAATCGACTGCGAGCGCGTAAAAAATTAGAATCCCCCAATAAAATTCTCTAAAAAGATATTTCTTATTCTTATGTACTTCGCTGACAACAATGACTTCCAATGTAAATACCGCATGTAATTCGATTGTACATCATTAGTATTAACAAATTTTAATTAACAATGAATTTACAAACGACAGCTGCTTCCGTGGACATCCTATCTAATTATTCATTCAAATAAAGTACTTTGAATAATTTGAATATTGCAAGTGATCGTTTCCGGCTGGGTACATAGGTGTGTTTTTCCCTCAAGTTAACCTCTAAATCCCTTCAGCTCCAGATCCGCCGTCGAACCTGACCGTCTCAGTGCGCAACGGAAAAACAGCCCTAGTGTCCTGGTCTCCTCCGTCGCAGGGCAACTACTCAGGTTTTCGTCTGCGTGTGCAGAGTTTCTCGGACTCAGGTACGCCGAAGACGAGTCTGATCCCCTCAGATGCAGTCCCATACACCCTGAGGGACTTGACACCAGGCGCCACCTATTCCCTCCAACTATTCACAGTCCTTGACTCAAAAGAATCGGTGGCATACACCTCGCGAAATTTCACAACAAAGCCAAATACCCCGGGTAAATTCATCGTGTGGTTCCGCAACGAGACGACATTATTAGTTCTCTGGCAGCCGCCATATCCCGCCGGGATCTATACTCATTACAAAGTGAGTATTGACCCTCCGGACGCTATAGAATCAGTTTTTTACGTTGAGAAGGAAGGGGAACCACCGGGTCCTGCCCAGGCGGCGTTCAAGGACCTGGTGCCGGGTCGTGCGTACAACATCTCCGTCCAAACGGTCTCCGAGGACGAGACATCCGCTCCAACGACCGCCCAATATCGAACGGTTCCCTTGCGCCCTCTCAACGTCACCTTCGACAAGTCGTCCGTGACATCAACGAGCTTCCGGGTCTTCTGGAGCGCTCCCAATGGCACCTCCGAGTTCGATAAATACCAGATCTCCCTCGGGGGCAATCGCCGTTTAACACCTGTCACTATAAACCGGGACGACGAGAGTCTGTGGGAGTTCAAGGACCTCGAGCCCGGCAAGACCTATCAGGTCGTCGTTAAGACGGTATCGGGGAAAGTTACCAGCTGGCCGGCCAGTGGTGACATCACCCTGCGCCCTCTGGCGGTGCGCGATCTCAGGGCGGAGATCGATGAGAAGACGGGAATGCTGGAGGTGTCCTGGGGACCGGACAACACCAGCACCCAGGACAGCTACAAGCTGCAGTACCACGAGGTCGAAACTACATCGATTACTGGAGACAGCAACACCTTGGCAACGGATAAAACAAGGGTCACCCTGGAGGCCCTCCTCCCGGGGAGGAACTACACGATTATCGTTCAGGCGATCAGCAATAAGGTAGAGTCTAATGAGACGGTACTCTATCAGGTCACCAGACCCTCGAGCCCCATCATCGAGGACCTCAAGTCCATTGAGAAGGGCCTCAACATCTCCTGGAAGAGTGACGTCAACTCGCGTCAGGAGAAGTTCGAGGTGACGCACACTAGGAATGACACTGGTGAAAGTGCAACTACTCTGACGACAGAGTCTCATATTATTTTAGAGGATCTCTACCCTGGGGCTGGGTATGAGGTCAAAGTCTTTGCGATTAGTCATGGGTTGAGGAGTGAACCGCATGATTACTTTCAAGCAGTTCTTCCGCATCCGCCTCAGCACCTCAGGATCGAGAGGGTGACCAATAATGCAGTTTTGGTGCACTGGGCAGCACCTCTCAATTCTTTATTCACGGAGTATGCGATTAGGTACAGAACTGATGATGACCCGAGGTGGGTCAAGCTACCCAGTGTCAGGGAGATGGAGGCGGAAGTTGCGGACATGACTCCTGGGGAGAAGTACACGATTCAAGTCAATACTGTTAGCTTTGGGGTGGAGTCGCTTTATCCACTTCAGGTTAATCACACGGTCAGACCGAATGCTGTGGTTAATGTCACGCCTGTGGTGGACTCTACCAATATTACTCTGGAGTTTCCCAGGCCTGAGGGCAGGATCGAGACGTATGTAATCAGGTGAGTTGATCGAAATAATTATTTGGAGATATAGACTCCGAAAAAATGATCGAATCGAAAAATTACAAACTAAACGAATGAATGGACTAAAGTAGGTGAAGGAGAACCACTGGAAAGCGAGGGAACGTTTGCGCCGTCAATTCTCAGCCAAAAATAGACAGAAATTTCTGCACGATGATTTGAAAAATTTGTTCACTTCCCAAGAACCGGTTGGAATTAATTGAGAATTATCTGAATCGTATAATGAATTTTAATAATTGTTCAAAGATCCGAGGTGATGGCTTCGCCATCTTTACGACCCCTTCCATCACGAGAGGGGGCATACTAAATGTCGGCGCGCGCAGCTAATCGGCACGTATTTTTGAACATGCGGAAAAATCATCCATCTTCTTCAGATTAATCTCAAATCGTTTCATCCTATTCCTGTTAAATACATAAATTTATCAAGCCATCTCTCAGGAATTCAAATCCATTCTGCAGTGAGAACTCGTGATATGTCGAAATCTTCAAATTTTTTGTCCGAAAAACGATCATTTTTTCATGAAAATGTTTTCCAAGGTTGATTTTTTTACAAATTTCATCAGGTGGTGGGTCGCCGGAAGTCTTGGAGACGTCAGGACAAAGAATGTGACTGCCGGGGGCGAGACTGATACAAATTTTGAAGAACCCGGGGGGCACTACATTGAGAGAATTCTCGTTGACGATCTCATGCCTGGCGTCCAATACGAGTTCTCTATTTACACTATTTCCTATCATCTCGTGGGGGACGTCACTAATTTCACCGCTCACACAAGTAAGTATTTTTACCCCTTCCATTCTAAATTTTCCACGGAAATAATTTCACAGAATGTCACTAAAATTCCGCAAAAATTGAATAATTCCTTTCCACCATTTACTCTGAGAACGTTTTTACTAGCATTAAATCACAACTGCACAAGCCGCACTTTAATCGACTCAAATTTATTCCATTAAACCTCCACGTTCCACTGATTCGCGGTAAAAATCCCGTAATTTTCACTTCTCCGCGTCTTTCGTCATTTAGAAATCAGTAGCTCGGTGTTTTAATGATTGGAAAGGCCTTCGCACTCCTCCAGCTACACTAGTTCTTGTTCTGTCATGGTTTTGTGCAATAACCCGAGAATAATCGAATCACCCCTCGTGAAGATCGGGTCAGCAGATTCTGTCCAATTTCCACGGAAAACAAAAAATTAAAAAAGATAGGAAATCCCAATTTTACCATAAATTAACAGAAATAATATGGACAAAAGGATAAATTATTCTTTTTCTCAATCAATCAGAATTAGCTGTGTTCAGAAAAAGTTTATAATTCTTACATAAAAACAAACATCTTTCGGTAAAATAAAAAGATATTCTGTGAACTTCCGCGGCTTTGCGATTGGAGTTTAATGAATCGTCAGTGCAGCGTGTCATTTTGACGTAATGAATTTTGCCTTTCTCTCCAGTGCCCCTGATTCAATCAGAAGTGGTGGTAGTGATTGATCAGGATCTCCCAGACTCTCTGACTCTTCGCTACACCCCGACGCAGATAAAATCGTCTAGATTCGATTTGTACAGATTTCGAATAAGCGATGATAACAACACAACTAAAGAGAAACACGTCGACGATACTGATACTAAAGTCACCTTCGGTGGTTTGACACCAGGAAAATTGTACAATGTTACTGTTTGGACTGTCAGCGAAGGGGTAGAGAGCAGACCGATATTGAGACAAGACAGACTGTTTCCGGAGCCGATCAATGGAATTCATGCCATTGATGTCAATGACACAAGGATATCTCTCACCTGGGACGTGCCGCAGGGGGAGTACGATGCCTTCGAGGTGCAGTACATCAACAGCGATGATAATTATATGGAGAATATCACGTCGCACAATGCCATCACCATTTCCAATCTCAAGCCACACAGGAATTACACTTTTACGCTGGTCGTCAGGTCGGGGTCTGAGTTTAGCTATCTGAGAAGGTCTAATCCACTCAGTGCTAGTTTCACTACCAGTGAATCGTATCCTGGAAGGGTCGAGAAATTCCATCCAACTGATATTCAACCCAGTGAGATCAGTTTTGAGTGGTTTCTGCCTGATGGGGAGTCCAATGGCATCATTAAGAAGTTTACTATAACTTATGGGCTGGAGGTAAGAGCTTCCGCGGGGATTTCCTCGAATTGGTAGAGGGGATTTTAATTTTCTTTGTCGGATTTTGAAGATTAAGTTAGGAGCTTTGAAATGGTCCTTGTTTTTTTGGATTTGGATCGTTTGTTTAGGAGGTATTGGAAATTGTTAATCGATAAATATTTGTTAGTCCTTCAGTCCGCGTGATCGGTGAGATCTTCAATTGGAGGTTTCTCGGGATTGGTAGAGTGAATTTTTGAATTTTAGGATTTTTTTTAATGGGGATTCTGTGGTCTTTTAAATGGATTATGTTTTTTTGAAATTCCATAATTTGATTGAGAGATGTTCGAAATTTTGTGGGGTGGATCTATCAGAGTCAATTTGATTTCGATTTCTTCTAATGTATTTTATTTTTTTGTCTTTGTTTATTATTTAGGGATCTTCGCACACTCAAATGCGGGATTTCAAGCCCGCGGAATTTCGGGGTGTGATCAGGGGTCTGACACCGGGTAAAATCTATGTTTTCCGGATTCAAGCCGAGACGAAAATCGGTTTTGGTCCTGAGACTATTTGGAAACAGAAAATGCCGATACTAGCTCCACCGAAGCCACCGACTCAAGTTGTGCCGAATGAGGTGTGCAGAAGCAGCACTACCATACAGATAAGATTCAGGAAGAATTATTTCAGTGAACAGCACGGAGCTGTTATCTCTTACACGATTATTGTTGCTGAAGACGACAGCAAAAACGCGTCGGGATTGGAGATGCCAAGTTGGAGGGATGTCCAGGCGTACAGCAGTTGGCCACCTTATCAGGTATATAAACAAATGTATATAAACTATCAGGAATATAAATGAGCCCACGGAAAAATCTCATATGGCAAAATATCATAAATGTCACGGACGAAAACTTACGGTTAAAAATATCACAGAACAAAACGTCACGAAAAAAAAGACAAATCAAAATACCACATGAAAAATATCACAGACCAAAATGATTGGTTTTGAGAGTGAAAAACAGGCGGTAGTGTTTATATTCTAAATTATTCTATTAATTATTCTACATGTGATATTTATTCTAACTAGCGTATACGGTGCGCTATGCGCGCCCAAGCTTACATGTATGGGGTATTATTACATAAAATCTTCATATAAAATCTGAATATTAAAAGAATCTTAAGTATCTAAAAAAATTAGTCATAATTTAAGTTTTTTTCTTTAATTAAATTCAATTGATAAATATAACAATTTTCAATATATA
>NW_011887757.1:1414424-1430914 GCF_000806365.1 Fopius arisanus
AAATAATATATATATATATTATAAATATACATATATATTAATTATTTATATGAATATATTAATATATGATATGCATAGCTTAGCTATGCGCCAAAAAAAGCTGACCAAAAACGTTACATGCTTTTTTTTAAAAGGGATATTTTCATATTATGATATTGTCTCATGTGATATTTTTTCATGGGATTTTTCGAGAGTGATATTGAGCTGAGACACTCATGATATATGCACTGATAGAAGAATTCGGTTGATTGGAATTAAGAGCAATTAAATATTCGGGAATAGTCACCGAACGATTCATTCGAGCGGTAGCATGTGTAGCCGAATGACTCAATCAGTGGTTAAATCGATCCAACCTTTTTTTGTTTCCCATATATTTTATATAGGTAGGAAACAAAATGAAAATTAAAAATTACCACATGTCCTTTATCATAAAGTTGATTGCGAATGAATGATCGTTTTGATTGTTAACTTTTTATTTGTCTTCTGATTAGCTGATGAATGGATTGATCATTTCCATGACTACGAGGATGTTATTGTGGGCTACAGCCCTCACTTAGAGGAAGAGCACACGACAGCGCGCATGATTGCCTAGGGATACCATAAGACCTCCAAAATTATTGTGCATTTTCCGATAGGTTCTCTGTAAACAAATCAAGTTTTTCAGGGGAAAAAAGTTTTGCCTGAAAGACAAATGATGACTGATGACTATTTGTTTCCAGGGAACCTTGAGTGATGTTCCAAATAATTTTGAAGCTTCTGTGGTGTTCGAGGGATTATTTTTCCGACCCAAGTATCGGCCAATAGAATTGCCCCACCAGACGAAACTCATAGTTAAAAAACAAAAATTTCATATCTGTCAGTTTGTCGTGCGGTTAATTTGACTGGATAATGTTCTGTTTTTATAGAGCAATTACTAGAGGGAATTATCGAAAAAAAGAGTATAGGACCATTTAGGGTGTACCACGTGACGTCGAATGGTGCAATTCTATTGGTCGATATTTGGGTCGGAAGATAATCAATTGAATCGGGGGGTGAATATATAAAAAATAGTCGAATGATGCGATTCTATTGGTTGAAATTTGAAGAAAAAAATAATTAATAACATGTAGGCAAATATTTTTATATAATACTTTTGTTTAAATTTTATCTTTTTAGTCTTAAATGCATTGAAATTTGGGATCAAATTTGTGTTGCGGGAGCTACTCGAATGGTTATAAAAAAATAATGAAAAAAAGAGGAAAAATTATTGAAGGGCGCTAAAGAGCGATATTGTTTAAAAGGGATCTACCAAGTTTACAAAAAAATAATAAAAATTACGCAGCTTACCATTGCTCTAAGAAGATTGAGTGACAGCTAGATGCAATAGTAAGCTACGTATTTTTTATTATTTTTTAGCAAACTTGGTGAATCCCTTTTAAATAATATCGATCTTTAGCGCCCTTCAATAATTTTTCCTCTTTTTTTTTCATTATTTTTTCATGTCCATTCAAGTGCTTCCCCCAACACAAAATTGATCCCAAATTTTAATGTATTTCAAGTTAAAAATATAAAATTTAAACAAAAGCCGACGTTCGATAGATAGTTCACCCGGGCCTTAATTGAATATTTAAACGTTTTCTTAAGAAATATTTTCATTGGATTGCCCCAGGTGATGGAGCCTTACAACCCCTTCAAGAACGGTTCAGTCGAGGACTTCACGATAGGCACAGAAAATTGCGAGAACAAGATTGGATACTGCAATGGCCCCCTAAAAGCTGGATCCACATACAGAGTAAAAGTTCGTGCCTTCACAGCCCCTGATAAATTCACGGATACAAGCTACAGCTTTCCCATTCAAACAGGTGATTATTCTACCTAAAATAATGATTAAAGTTCGGTTATTGTAATTGTACGCTTTCGATGTTGGAGTGAATTCTTAAAAATTGAGTGAATTATTTCGCCAAGGGCCTTGGGGCCCTGAATTTATACATGGATTTACATGTACATGTCTCGCTCTTGAAGGATTGCTGCTGGCAGGTGAGAAACACTGTTGTTTGCCAGTGTTTAAAGTCTGTAGGATTGTTATTCGATATTTCAGCTGCAAACAGAATCTTGTTTGGATTATTCTTTAAATTACTGCCACATCCACAAGTCATTGTACGTTATGAACAAGCAATTGAAATTAACCGAAACACTTGAAAATAAACAGTACCCGACGATATTCAAATATTTTTACATTTTATCATTATCTACTTCAATAATTAAAATAGTAAACTCCTCATTAAATGAATTTACCTGGAGTCTATAAATAATAAATAATGCTAATTATTATTTTTCAGTAAATTACTAGCAAGTATTTAGAGATAATGAAGAAAAAGCATTTACTCTGAACACTATTCGTTTTACAGTTGATTTATCTCTAACCCATTGAATAAAAATGTAATCGATGTTCTGTTGAGCTTTCCAAGACTTTTTTCATTAACTGTCAAACAATAAAATCCCCTGAAAATTACGTAAATCTAATGGACTTCCCTATTGCTACTCAACAGATAAGGATAACACGACGATTATCGTGGGTGTGACAGTGCCGATAGTTCTTCTCCTGACGATGCTGGGTATTGGTTTATTAGTGAGGAGACACCGCAATCAGCGCAGAAAAATTACCGAGCCAAGGGCAACTGATAATCTCTCGCTTCCAGACAGCGTCATTGAGACGAGGTACACGTGCGGGAAAAAATAGAAAAGAATTTCAACTGGAATTTCCACCAATGCTATTAAAATTGCGATAAAATTTCTGCTGAGTAATAGAATTCTTTGTAGAAGTCATTTCCATTGTAATCGTTCAATTTTACGATTTTTATTTTGGATCGGGGAGTCTTCATTTAATTTTTAATTAAAACATTTCACTCGAAATTTCCGATTTTTTGGTAAATTGAAAAATTTGGTTTTTCGAAAAATGTTTGGCTGTAGACACAGTAATTTGAAATACAGTTGTAATTTGAAATAATGCACTTGAATATTTTTTAATCTCGGCTTTAATTTCAGTCGACCGATTCGAGTGGAGAATTTTGCGGAGCACTACAGGATAATGTCAGCAGACTCGGACTTCAGATTTTCGGAGGAATTCGAGGAGTTGAAACATGTGGGAAGGGATCAGCCCTGCACCGCTGCAGATTTGCCTTGCAACAGGCCGAAAAATCGATTTACAAATATTTTGCCATATGATCATAGCAGGTTTAAACTGCAGCCTGTGGATGATGAAGAGGGATCTGATTATATCAACGCTAATTATGTTCCTGTGAGTATTATTTATAATTATTTACTAATTATTATTGACTATTTTTCATAAGTTAATAAATTAATAGCCGTGATCATTGCAAAAATATTATTTTAAAATGAAATATCACATGAGATAACATTTCAACTTTTTTTGTAATACACGAAAATCAAATAGCCTACAATATTTTTGAATACTTTCTACTATATCATTATTTATAATAATAATTATTCATTGATTCCTGTGTGAGATGTAAACCGTTGATGAATTTTTTAATCATTTAGAATTTTTTAATTAATTATTAAACAGGCCGAATTTATGATGAACTACAGATTAAAAACCAAAATGAAACTCAAGGCAAAAAAATTTTTAAGATTATAGCGCATATTTTAAGGAGTGATATTTTAGTTAGTAAAATTTTGACGTAATAATTCAGCTAGTTAGGTTTTGACAATTAATATTACTCTCAGTTTTATTTAAATGAGATATCGAGTGAAACTGGTAACTGATGAATGAATTTTAGGGGCATAACTCGCCGAGGGAATTTATAGTGACCCAGGGACCCTTGCATTCGACTCGAGATGATTTCTGGAGAATGGTCTGGGAGAGCAATAGTCGAGCAATTGTGATGCTGACCCGATGCATCGAAAAGGGTCGAGAGAAGTGCGACCATTACTGGCCAATGGACACTTTACCAGTTTACTACGGGGATATATGCGTAACTGTTCTGAATGAGACACGTTATCCAGACTGGAGCATCACCGAGTTCATGCTCTGTCGAGGTGACGTCAAGAGGGTGATCCAACACTTTCATTTTACCACTTGGCCGGACTTTGGGGTGCCAAGTCCACCCCAGACACTTGCGAGATTTGTCAGGGCATTCAGGGAACGAGTGAGACCTGATCAGAGGCCAATAGTCGTTCACTGCAGTGCAGGGGTCGGCAGGAGTGGAACTTTTATTACTCTTGATAGAATACTCCAGCAGATTCAAGTCTCTGATTACGTTGATATCTTTGGGATTGTCTGGGTTATGAGGAAGGAGAGGGTCTGGATGGTTCAGACTGAGCAGCAGTACATCTGCATTCATCAGTGTCTACTTGCTGTACTCGAGGGACAGGACACACTCACTGGACCACCCAGGGAAATCCATGACAATCAGGGATTCGAAGGTACTATCTAAATTTCGGATGCACCCAAAATGCCGTATCACCATTTTTTTTTTCCTCGGGAAATTTTAACTAGAGTCGTATCACACTTTTGGCACGTCGTACTTAAAATTGCAAGTAAGAATACTTGGAATTTTTAGTAACGGCAGTGACATGAAATTTCTAAAGAATTTTACATCAAGGCCCGGGTGGACTATCTATCGAATGTCATCTTTTGTTTAAATTTTATCTTTTTAGCATAAAATACATTAAAATTTGGGATCAAATTTGTGTTCTTGTTTTCAATTTTCTGAGGGGAACGATAAAAAAAGGTGACGTAAAGTCATGTACAGATAATTTGAAATTCTAAATATCCGAAAAAAGTTATACTTGTTTCGAACTTTCTGAAAAAATGAAAATTCTCTATAGTACTTTTTTTTAGACGAAATCCACTTAAAAAAAATTGAAAGTTAGATTGAACGACAGATGATTCCTCATCATTTGCAATTTCCCGAGATAGGACTTGTCCAACATTTTCATTCAAATTTCCTGACGAATTTTAAAAAATGGTAATTCGGCATTTTTTCCTTCATTTCTTCTACACGTCCAAAGAAATATCGGACTCCGAAGAAACGATGACTCTAAATTCCTCAGATCCCCTCAATTATTATTTCAAAATCAATCCCACCAGGATGAGGAGATGATAATAAAAATCCCATACACAACGAATAAAAAACAATTCCCTTTTCTCTCCACCAATTCAAACCCCATTATTTCGGTAATTAAAATGCGTCAATGCGGATTGTCCGCAGTCGTAATTTCCAATCTGACTAATAAGAGATTCCCCTGAACGAATTTGAATCCAGGAAAGAACCAAACGTCCGTCGAGAATGCGATGAGTCCAGTAGCTGATGAAAAGGAGAGATGACCTTCAGATTCAGGAAACGAGGATGAGGGTAATTCCCCAGGCTTTCCCTAATCGTGCACGTCTGTTTTACCCAGCATTTTGTCTCATCCCATTGCATCGCATGATTACAATTATTTATTGTCTGATTTTATCTCACGTGCAAGCTATTATGTAGTGACCAGCAACTGATTCATGCAGTTTCTTCATATTGTATTGTTTTCTTTCACCAGAATTTATTAATTATTATTTATTTTTGACTCTAGATGTTCACGCATGAAACAAAAACTTTATCGGAGAAATTCTATTGTATTTGTATTAGAAATCCAGAGGAATTCGCTTGAAGTCAGAGTTTGATATTTTTCTTTTCGTGTAATGGAATTTGAAAATGAATTTTAATAGAATTCTTCAAGAGGATTCCCCGGAGAAACCTATTTTATTTATTTGTGAAACCTAGTTATTTATTTTTGCCCACATGGAGAGAAACATCGAATGAAAATTACGAGAAGTAGAAGGGGAACATTAAGTTTTTAATTGTAATTCGCTAAGTGAAGTTCAATGGAATGTGTGAGCTGGGAGAGAAATCGTACGAATTGTCAGGTGAAGTCTACAATCTGTCTCTTCAAAATTATCCATCAGTCTAATGACTCACTTCTGTGTTGAGATGTCATTCCGTCATTTTTTCCTAATGATTGAGACATTTTACGGAACAGAACGTGCAAACAACACGCGAGCCTCATAAAAATTGGATGTTCATAAATTTTTCATCGTTCAGGCATACTGAGTTCTGAATTTTCTCTGAGGTCTTACGTGTTTGGATCAAATTAAATGACAATCTCATACTTTTTTCGGTAGTCAACTTGAGAAATTATTCAACCTTTCAGATTTTTTTTCGTTCATTTCTCTAAAATCATTTGAAATCATTTGAAATCAGCGAAATCACTGTCATACTCCGGGATTATTCATTAGTGAAATCACTATGTCACCTTGGATTCAAATCACATAAAATCAATTCTGAAATCATGTGAAATCATGAGAAATCAGTAGAAATGTGTGGAGTGACATAATTTCATTGATTGCCTGTAATTTTATCTGAAATCATTTGAAATCATTCGAAAACATGAAATCGAAAGAAAAACCTCTTGAAATCACTTGGAGTCACTCGAAATCAATTATCCCCCCAGATCATTTGAAATCACTTTGAAATCATGTGAAATCAGCAATCATTCTGTCAATCCCTCGACGTCAACTGATTCGTAATTTTTATTGAATATTTCTCTCCGTCCATTTTTATTAATTTTTCTCTGTAATTTTGGAAGGAAATTCCATTCACTACTTCCATCGGAAATAACAGATAATTAATTTGAAAAAACGAGCCAGCTCCGATTGCATCCGACGATAGAATAAAAATATCATCACGAGCCTGAATAACCCACGTCGAGAGTCCGCTTGGCTTGATGTTCGCCGTGAAGGCGTAATTTCCATTTTCCCTTCCCAATAATTAACAAGTCCATTGTTATTTCTGTTTGCAGATGATGAGGGAATCGCCGAGTCCGGGATGTAAGAGATTTCACAAGATAAAACTCATCATTTTGTTGATTTAATCACCCCACGCTGGAGGCAATTGATCTGTGACAATTAGTGAAGAATGCTCAATTTTTAATTACTCTTTTCCATGATGTTTTAACTCATTGGATCGTGTCCCAGGAAGTGACAAGTATCCGTCCGCCACATAAATCGTGCAAAAATTGCATCGAGCATTTTCCGATTTTTCATTAAACTTTCGTAATCACCTTTTCATATCATCTTTTTTTTTCTACGAATCACGATTAGATTTGTAAAACTAGGTACTTAATAATTTGTTAGGGAGAGGACGAAGGCAGATTAGGGGTGAATAATGCACATTTTTTTATACATTTCGACAAGTGCACCTGAGAGAATTGAATGTTATTGAAGAGGGATTGTCCCCTCAGGTGCCAATTGATCTCTCTACCTCTTATTATTGTTTTTGTCTTTCTGAAATCATTTTTATATGAAAGAGTATTCGGCTGAATGGACCACTGTATGTACATATCTTCCCTACATATTAAAGAAATGTTTAAGCCTCGACGAAAATTGTATTTTAGCAGAATATTAATTATTGTTTTTGTTACCTTATTTTATTGATATTATTTTTATCAACGATGATGCTATTGTAATAATAACAATTCAATATCAAATTATTGTGTTTTTATTGCCTCGCCTTTTGTTCAATTCATCGAAAAGAAATTGAGGATTTATCTGTTATTACTTATAATTGAGAATTTTTACTGAGAAATCAGGAATACACTTTTCAATGTTTGTTTATTATCTTTGAACGTCGATTTTTGCAAAAATTATATGAAATTAAATGGGACACTCGCGAAAAACCGCTTTTACCTCACGCCCTGTCATTTCTTTTTTTTCGCAAAAAAATGTTGAAGACAGTCTAAAAGTGTTCAAGTGTTTTTGGAAATTGAATTTTTTCGTTTAATTATACCGATGATTTTTTCCTCTTTTAATTTTTCATCGGCGGTTTTTCCAAAAATTCTTATTGACTTTTCCAGAATAGGGTAGATCATAGAAAGCTCTGAATGAAATATCAATTACATTGTACGAAAAGTGTGAATTCTTGGCGTGATCGACTTTACTCGAACAACTAAAGTCTCTCGATTTTATCGAGATCGATCGATCACTCGATGAAATAAAATAAAATCGAATCAAAAAAACCTTCCTAGTCCAAAAAGGACACGCTCGGCACAATCGATTATCTCGAAAATCTCGAAATCATGGCGCGATTCCTTATTGGTCCGCCTAAAGTGGCGCGAGATTACAAAGTCTTTTCTGGTTTGATAAAAAAAAACACCATCTCCAAACAAAAAGATCAGCCTAGAAAGATGGAGAGCCAGATTCTATTACCCGGAGTATACAACAGTATAGAGTTCAAACAATCGTTGTAAGCTCTAATCAAACTCAATTGAAGCATTTCAATTATTGCCGAAGTACGGATTTTAAACCCCTTTTTTTACATATCGATACAATAATTATCGCATTATTCCCATCTTTCCATTCACTGAGCAAAACACTGAAACACACGTTTTAAATAAAATGAACTGGTGAAATTCACAAGAAAAATTAATGAGGCTTTCATAAAATGAATGAACTTTATTATTTTCTATCTAGATTTACACTAGCATAATCATAATCAACATTACAAAATCAACAAACTCTAAAATTAGAAATGTGTTCCGCCCAAAGCAATTTCATGCAATTTACAATAACACCATTTTAGTAATGAAAAATTTACTGCTGATGGATTTAATTACTAGCTCGTTTAGTAATTCATCAGAAAAGTCTTCTGCCAGCAGCGCCTCATGTCGTGTGATAAAATGACAAAATTCTTCACTGGATAACAATGTCAATTCCGTATCCCTGCCACTGTCACTATCGGTAATTAAACTACTGAAGAGAATCGCTCTCCGTACTGTGCGTAGATACAGCTAGTATTACTGAGATATTCCATTACTACTTGTCTATGGAACTCAGTGAATAAGATCATTCTCCACAATTTTAGTGCATCGTAATTACAGTGTTCATACCATGACTGCTCAGTCTATAAATTTCAATTGTTCATTCCAGTGCAATCTTCTTCTACTGAAATCCTTCTTTCTTTTATTATTTTTTTTTTTATCGTTGAGTCACAAATGGAACGTGAAAATCAAATGATGAGTCGTGGGATTTCACCATTTTTGGGGGGACTATACGATTTCTGTACTCGATACAGGGAACATTGACGAACATTGTTCGACAGTTGGACAATTACTTCCATCATTCATGAACACTGATAATGTTGATTCAATATTATCAAAAGGCAGTGTTTTGACATTGTCAAAGTGAGGATTGTTCCTATGGATCCGATGGTAATTTTCATTCATACTATATAAACTTATGATCCTAAGAAATTGTATTGATTTTCTATTGCAGTTCTATAATAATCCTGTTGAAGATCTATTGAAATTTTAATGGAACTCCAAGAGAACTCCTATAGAATTCTAATGGAAATTTAATAGAATTTATTCATCATTTTCATGATGAATTCTATAGGAGTTCTATTTAAATCTTTATAGAATTTTGTTAGAACTCCTATGAAATTCCACTAGAAATTCAATAGAATTAGCCTATAATAATTCTATAGGAGTTCTATTCAAATCTTTATAGAACTTTGTGAGAACTCTTATAGAATCCCACTAGAAATTGAATGGAATTAGGCTATAATAATTCTATAGGAGTTCTATTCAAATCTTTATAGATCTTTGTGAGAACTCCTATAGAACCCCACTAGAAATTCAATAGAATTAGCCTATAATAATTCTATAGGAGTTCTATTCAAATCTTTATAGAACTTTGTGGGAACTCCTATAGAATTCCACTAGAAATTTAATGGAATTACCCTATAATAATTCTATAGGAGTTCTATTCAAATCTTTATAGATCTTTGTGAGAACTCCTATAGAATCCCACTAGAAATTTAGTATATTTTGTCTAGAATAATCCTATAGGAGTTCCATTGAAAATTTGATAGACATCTGCGAGAACTCCTATAGAATCTCAATAGAAATTCAATACAATTTCCTAGAAAGAAAGCCGATTTAATGGGAACTCTATAATAATTCTATGAGAGTTCCATTAAAATTCAAACGGATCTAGAGAACTTTAGATCTTCTATAGAACGCCTTTAGAGCACCAATAGAAATTCACTGGAACTTCCTAAAAAAGACGCCAGCTTTTTCTACGATTTGCATTCAAGTCCACAAATCTCCATCAGGATAAAATTATAAAACGACTTTCGTTGACAACTCCAGCGAGAATTAGTCCTCCTCAGTAACGTCACTCACACCTCCGAGAACATCACGTCCTTGATACCACGAGTACTCGATGCCCTGGATCCTTGATATTTCCATAACCCTCGAGTAACTGTCATTATCAGCATCAACTCGCTGATAAACTCGTTCGTACGACATTAACAATATCGTCGCCACGCAATACTAACTAGTTTCGTCTGGAGACAAAAGATCCTCCGTCTGCGTGGCGACGTCTCTACCTCACGTATTTGACAATTCACTGTTGCATAGACTGTGATTCGACTCCCAAGGAAGTGGCGGTGGAGTGTGAATCAGAGATGGAGTTGAACATCGTGCTATTGAGCACTGATCCAGCGAGCAGCGGTCCATACCTGCACACAGAAAAACAAATTGCATTTTTTCATTCTATAGTTTTTTGCTTCTCCATGGAAACATTGCAATCGTTCGATTTTTCGATTTTCTAATTTTGCCTGGAAATGACGTAGAACGGTCTGAAACGTAAAAATACAAAGTTTGACTGTCATGTGTGTAATAAACGGGTAAATTAATTCCCAAAAATCTGAATCTTTGAGAGATTACAGGTATTCCATTTGGATGTCAAACATTAATGAAATTGATGGTAAAATAAGAGTTGAAAAATAAATAAATAACATGTGAAGTAACAATCATGTCTTCTACCATTAGGAACAGCCAACTGTTTGTTTTTTCGGGGAATTACCTGATAAGTCGAATCCCCCGATGCTGTTTATGTCCAGACCACCAGTGCTCGTTGCACAGCAATGCTGCTTTCCGCTCATTTGTTTTTTTCTGCACAAAATCTGCAATCGAATAATAATGTATTATCCCTTATCAGTGACGAGAGTCTCGAAATTATCGGATATTTCCCGATAGGTTTGTTGCAAACAAATGAACGTGTCAAGTTTTCCAGGTTAAGTCATGAACACGAAGCACGAGTGATTTTTCCGAAAAACTTGATAAGCTCGTTTGTTTGTAGGGAGCCTAGAGAGAAATATCCGATTAATTCCGAAGCTCGAGTCGTATTCGGGGGATTATTTTTTTCGTTTAAATTCCCGCCGATAGAATTGCACCCTGAGACGAAGTCTATATTCAAAATATGAAAAAATATATTTCAACTTAAAACAGAGATTTGAAAAGATGAGAAGCGGTATTTTCCTCGATGAATACCACAACTAAATTCGGCTAAAGACATTTTTTTTCTCAATGCACTATAATCAATCAATATACCATTGAGGCCTTGCAGGCTGGAATCACCTCAAGTGTAGATACAAAAAACTATTTCATGCCGCCGAGAGAGCCAATGATCAGGACGATCAGTCTGATTATTATTATTGTTATTAATTGTATTGACGTACCAAATTTTCTTGTAGCATGAAATTGACGGAGTTCTTTAGAATTGATAATTATTGATCGAATTGATTGAAGAATATTATCTGGAAGAATAACATTTTTCTGCAAATATAGTTCTCTCAAATAAATGAATCCATGGTAAAAGTCAATTTTTTCCTCCGTATAGAATTCTGTGATGTTTTTTTAAAACTTTTTTTCATACTCCTCTTTTTCTGGAAATCATAAAAATTTTCTTCTCTGTTATATGAAGATATTTCACGGTATTCTGAGTGATTCCCCACCGAAATTGGAAATGGCGAAAAATGAACGCTCGTAATACTTCCACTCAGAAGCTGAAAAATGGGAATTTTTTCAGCAGCACTAGTCCAGCGAGAAGATATATCTAACGTATTCGTGTCTCGAGAAACAGCAGTATAGTCGGACTTATTCTTTTTTCCTGTAGCTCGTAAATCAGGAAACCGCTGGAAAGTCAGAGAAACTGTTGGCAGTCACGAATTGAACCCCGAAACCGAGAAGTATTTTCAATAGTGTCTCGGATAGTACAGCTCCTGATACATTATCTTTTTTTCATGTTCAATGAATAAATGCGAAATTATACACCAGGAGAAAAATTCAATAAAAAATTCAATAAATATATGACGATTTCAATGCGAGAGAGAGGGAGAAGTATCGAGTTTAAAATGATTCTTCAGATTTGATAAGAAATTTTTAAAAAAATCATCTTTCTTATTAGCTTCTATTCATACTGATTTTGCAGAAAAAATTTCAAAATCATTAATTAATTTGTCGTCGTAATTATGAATATCGAGGTAGCATTAAAGAAAAAAGATATCCACCGCCAACAGATCGTCTGAAATTTTTGCAACTATGATTGTCAGCTATGAAATATTAGATATTGAATATCATGAATTCGAATAACCTTACCTTGGTATAAAATATGTCCCGTGAAATTCTGCGGAAGTGGTTGTTGAGCAGCCAGTAGAGAAATGGATTCCAGAAGCTGTTGGACAGTGCTAGCCACGTTGCGAGGAAATCAAGGAAAGGTGGTGGTTTACTTCCGGTGCAGGCAACAACAACTTCTTGAATGGTCCATGGAGTTACCATAACGATAAATCCGAGGCTCATTGCTGCCATTGTGCGGGATACCGATGTTGATAGTCGTCTCTCATGCGCAACGAACTGAGAATAATTCATTGTTCTTTAATTAATACCAACAACTCAACATAAAAATGGGAGTTAAAGTCAATTAAATATACAATAATATGTAGCAATTGTGATGATCCACCGGTGTCTCTTTTATTTTTCGGTTTTTATCCAAGGCCATGGAATACTTCTCTCGATTCGTACAATAAGAATAGAAATGCTGACAATTTATTGACGGGGATTTTTCTAAAAATATTAATTGTCCGTGATCTCGATCTCGATGGGTTAATAGTGATAATCATGTCCCTTTGGAGAAGGGTGGCATTGATTATGACTTTATGAATAAACTCGATGAATAATTATCGATATTCAAGGACTCTGTCAATTTATTCGTCTCAGAAAATTCGGTGTTTTAAGGAAATGAAAAATAATCAGTGGAGTTTATTCAAGGACATATCCCGAGCGGTTATTCATTGGTGAAATCACTGTGTCACTTTGGATTGAAATCACGTGGAATTAGTCCTGAAATGATGAGAAATGATGGGAAATTTGTGGAGTCGTATGATTCCATCGATTTCACATGAAGTCACTTGAAATCATTTGAAATCAGTGAAGTCACTTGTTATACTGAAGTCAGCATAAGTTTTAACATTGATTTTAGGAGTGGGGGACATGGTTACAAGTGGTAACTACGTGGAGTGGGGGTACCCAGAGAAGTAAAAGCTTATGCTGACTTTAGTATATATTCCGAATTTCCGTCACTTTCACTTTTGAAAAAAGGAAAAAATAAAACCCGACTCTATGGCATTCCACGATTTTGGAAACAAATCGATATTTTATGAGAATCTCTCCAGTCACCGTTGACTGTACTTCCTATTACGCAAATGATGGAATCGAAAATTTGAAATCAATGTAAACCAATTAAAATCATTTGCGATCATGAAATGGGAGAAAAGCCGCTTGAAATCATTTGAATCCACTTAATTCCCGAAATCATTTCAAGTCACTTTGAAATCATGTGAAATCCGTGATCATTATGTCACACAGATTTGCCAACCGCTTTTCTCCAAACGCTTGCTTTGATTTTATACCGTCACAGTTAATCGAGTGAAGTCGATCGCGCATGATTGACACTTTTCGAACACCGCAGTTCACTGAGAAAAAATTCTCTCAAAATTTAGTGTACCTTTTCACCAACGCTGGGACGTAACATGGGGTGTACAAGGAAATAGAGGGAGACACTGGACAAAATGGTATGCCTCACTCAAAAATTCGTATGTGGCACCCTAATTTTTGAGAGGCATGCATTACTTTTTCATGCGTTTCCTCCAGTTTCTCATGTGACCCTTCCGAAAAAATGTGTCAGCAGCATTTCAATTTCTCATTGATGGAGTACACTGATTTTTAGGGAAGTTTCTTACTAATTTTCAATGGAATTTTTTCTCCGTGTTGACATTTCATCCAGAGCTTTCAACGATCCCCCTATTCTGGAAAAATCAATAAGAATTTTAGGAGAGAAACCGCCGTCTGGCAACTCTGGGCCCAATAGGCCCAATAGGTTTTGGTAATGCCTAATTTCTACACGGAGACAGTCGGAAGGTCTCGGGTTCAAATCCCGGCTAGACTATCCATTTTTTCAGTAATTTTTCTTGTAAAAATTATATCATGAATTATTCTGTTCCCCTTCCTACCTCATCCAAATCTTATCCAAGAACTCCATTGACGCCACAAAAATGTGGAACTCTATGTCAACGCTGGTATCACGATATTCGATAATTAATAACCCCTCGCATACCCCACACTATATCACACTCTAAAGCAATATGATGATTACTATCCTAACCTAATTGGAATTGCCGGAAAATCACTCAATTGGAGAAGTAAATTTATGATCTGTTATGCCCCGCATTAAGTCAATTGCGTCATTATCGAATATGTGGACATATAGCATTGTCAGGGTGATAGGTGCCAGCGTAACTGGATTATGTTGACCAAGTAATGACTTATAAACAATCAAGTATTGTAGAGATAATTTGCGTATGCATAGGGCATATTTAAATCGGCCTCTCGTATCTGTCAGTCGTAATCATAATCAGTCAGATGATATAGTTAAAGTAATGAACTATTATATTTAAATACCTATAAACTATTGGTGGAATTTATCCTCCGAGCCTAGAACCTACAATAATTATAAGTACCACTTATAATTATGCGTACTGCCTCCCAATTTCTTCATAATTCCATGATTACGTAATATTGATATCATAATCTGGGGCACAAAGCAACAATCGTAACAGCAACGTAATTCGAAAAAAAAAAAAATTTCTCTCAGTTGATTGCCTCATTCTAATACAGCCCCCCCAAAAAAAAACAATCACGATATCGTTTTCGAATTCTTCCTTCCTACCGCGATTTATCACCCAAGCATGATGAATGTTCCAACTATATTGGTAACTCGTAATAAAAGTGTTAAAGTGTCAAAAGAGCCGTGATGAAAAAAAAAAAACTCATCCCTGGAGATAGTGCAGTCATCATTCTGTAAAAGTCGTGCCGGAAAGAGCACCGAGAGTTCCGCGAAGGGGGAGTGAGAAAATGTTGGAGTTGGGGGTTGAATCTTCTGGAACGGGGGCTAAACGCTTGGGCGGTAATTACCTCAACCCAAGGGGTAGAGCGATGAGTCCAAGACTTGCCCCAACGGTAGTGCCACATCGTATATACAGACTTGCAGTGACGGTCGATTATTTGATTTACGATTGGGTTCCTCATCATTTTCCTCTTCCTCGGTAACCGGCAAATCTATCCACCTCGCTGTTGCCAACTTTTGTGATTTAATTTTCCATTTTTATTGACAAATCAAATACGTCAAGCGCTCAACCGCAATCGCCCGCTGTATTATCGTTGTACTGCTTTTTGCCATATAAAATTGCAGCTCGGAGACAATATTAATGATATGTATTCCGTGTATGGGTTATGTAAGGGTTAAGTATAAACATAAATGCCGATAACATCGATTTTCTAATTTGAGGGTGAAATATACGTATTGAATCTCATATTTAACCCATATATATTTTACTTATAAACATCGATGTTCAAATTTATGGGTGAAGTAGGTAATTTAATATATATTTCATAGACCCTCATGAGGGTCAAATATATATTGAATCTCATATTTAACCCATATATATTTTACCCATAAACATCGATGTTCAAACTTATGGGTGAAGTAGGTAATTTAATATATATTTCATAGACCCTCATGAGGGTCAAAAAAATATTGAATTTCATATTTAACCCATATACATTTTACCCATAAACATCAATGTTCAAATTTATGGGTAGAGTAGGTAATTTAATATATATTTCATAGACCCTCGTGAGGGTCAAAAATATATTAAATCTGATATTTCACCCATATATATTTTACCCATAAACATCGATATTCAAATTTATGGGTAAAGTAGGTAATTTAATATATAATTGCATAGACCCTAATGAGGGTCAAATATATATTAAATCTCATATTTAACCCATATGTATTTTACCCATAAACATCGATGTTCAAATTTATGAGTGAAGTAGGTAATTTAATACATATTTCATAGACCCTCATGAGGGTCAAAAATATATTGAATCTCATATTTAACCCATATATATTCTACCCAAAAACATCGATGTTCAAATTTATGGGTAGAGTAGGTAATTTAATATATATTTCATGGACCCTCATGAGGGTCAAATATATATTGAATCTCATATTTAACCCATATATATTTTACCCATAAACGTCGATGTTC
>NW_011887757.1:1430969-1434756 GCF_000806365.1 Fopius arisanus
TATATATTGAATCTCATATTTAACCCATATATATTTTACCCATAAACGTCGATGTTCAAATTTATGGGTGAAGTAGGTCATTTAATATATATTTCGTGGACCCTCATGAGGGTCAAAAATATATAGAATCTCATATTTAACCCATATATATTTTACCCATAAACATGTTCAAGTTTATGGGTGAAGTAGGTAATTTCATATATATTTCATAGACCCTCATGAGGGTCAAAAATGTATTGAATCTCAGATTTCACCCATAAATTTGATGATATGAAGATCAATAAAAAAAGATTTGACCCATAGATCAAATATAGGAACCTCACGGATATAATGGGATAATCTTATACATTATATCATCTCGGGAAAAGTCTCGTCGAGCGTTCAAGGAATGCCACAGGTATTTGAATCTATTGAAAATCCAACAATATATAAATAAATCAAGAAGAATATCAGAAGGACATAGCACTTCCCGAATAAGAGGGATAATCCTAGATAATGCAGCTCCCGGTGCTGTAAAATGTCTGGAATGCTTTTGTCGTTTCCACCATGTTTAATACATGACTCCGGCTTTTCCAGATAGTCCCCGATCGAAGAAACTGGTAAGTATACTTCATGGATAGAGGGCGGGTGGATGGAGTGAGATGGGGAGGAGAGGTCTGCAATGAAAATCGAGTGATATATAGAAAATGGGAGGCTTTGGGGTGAGAACCAACACATATATTTTACAACAGCCATGATAATAATACAATCAGCTCGTGAAAGGTGGATGTTAGGTGAATTTTCATGAGTGTATTCGAGGACTTCGTCTTACACATCTGAATATGGAGATTTAACAACCTCGCAATCTTGGTGGGAACGAAGGCAGCGGCAACTCTATTCATTTCAAAATTCAATCATTTTCTTCTTGAGAATTGATGCAATGTTATGTGAGAAATATATAAATTATTTCTTTTATTATACAGTGAAGAAATTCATTCAATCATCACTGTGAACCCTTAATCCTGTCCATTTTGACACTTTGAATCAGTTTGACCCATAATCCTTTCATCGTTGACCTTTTGACTTAGTTTGTTCTTCGCTCGCCTTCATTTGACCTATAATCCTTGTATTCATGACCCCTCAACTCAGGTTCACCTTCGCTTGCCCTCATTTGACCCATAATGCTTTCAACGTTGACCTTTTCATTCAGTTTCACCCTCACTTTCGCTCATTTGACCCATAATGCCTTTAACGATGACCTCTCAACTCAGGTTCACCTTCGCTTGCCCTCATTTGACCCATAATGCTTTCAACGTTGACCTTTTCATTCAGTTTCGCCCTCACTTTCGCTCATTTGACCCATAATGCCTTTAACGATGACCTCTCAATTCAGGTTCACCTTCGTTTGTCCTCATTTGACCCATAATGCTTTCAACGTTGACCTTTTCATTCATTTTCACCCTCACTTTCGCTCATTGGACCCATAAAACCTTTATCGATGACCTCTCAATTCAGGTTCACCTTCGCTTGTCCTCATTTGACCCATCATCCATTCACCATAGACCTTTTGACTCAGTTTGACCCATGCTTGCCCTCACTGGACCTATAAGCCCCTCACCATTGACCTTGGACTCAGTTTGACCCACATTGAACCCTTACGTTGAAAAAATGAGCTTCCCGTCGGGAAAAATCTCACGAACAGTTCAAAAGCCTTCGTTTTTGTCAGGCGTTCGACGGAAACAGCAGAGATTGCGCCTCAGGTATCTTTTTACGGAGATAATGGGCCAACTGGGAAAACTCAAGGTTTACTTAGTTATATTTTCTTGGTGAAGGAGCGACGGCGTGAAACGTTGTCGAGAGAGAAATTGCGTTGTTGGTGACATCGAGTTGTTTTCTTTGAATTGTATGACTCGGTGATACTGACAATAAAAATACCGGGAGTATTTTTGCAAACTTTTTTGATGGCAGAGTCTTAAAGAGCTACCGCGAAATGTCGCACTTACCGAGTCGCTGTTATTGACGCGAGAATATTTCAGTGTCAATATTCATGATTGATGAATTATTCCTGAATTTCATATTCTGTAAACAATTCATGGGGTGAAATGCATTGCGCACGTTCTATTAATATATTTCTTTCTCTATTGATTTGCGGCGTACGTGATCAGAAAGCCATTAGCTACATAAATGCCATTCAAACATTCATTACCCATTCCCTTGGAATCGTCAAGTTCTGGTGCCCTTATAAATAAATATACTTAATTAGCCAGGACTTAGGCTAGACACGTTGCGGCTGTTCAGCCACTGGTTTAACATCTAAAACGTAGAGGGTTTTTGATGCGTCGAGGGATTACCAAAAGCTCCACACGTTGCACCGTGGAATGCTTTCAGATCCTCCCTAAAAGTTACTGAAGCAGACATGGATCGGCTTTTTCTAATCTCCCTCCAAACTTTCAGCACTGTTTTCCCGCTCTCTTTCCTCGTCTCCCAGTTATTGCCACTTTTGCCCTTCCGCGTACTTTCGCAGGATCCGACAAATGGATTTTGTCAATGAGCCGTCACTTCGAGGCACCAAAATCTTTCTTACTGTTCACGAATTTACTCTCATCTAGGTGAAGTTAATTGGATATCTGCAAGAATACACTCATGGAAGTGTTCGATCGATGTTAACTATCTATTACAGAATGACGCTCTGGAATTAGAAACAATTAAATATTCTTTAATAGTTACCGAACAATTTACACGGAGATAAATATTCAATTAAAATTTTACATGTCTTTTCCGTAATTCCAGAGCGAAATGTGGTTGTAGGAAATTTTACGGAATTCTCCCGTAATTTTCATCTAAAATGACGGAATTTATCTGCGGTGTTTATTTAAAAATTTGTATTTTGAAATTAAAATGATAAAATATTCAAAAATAAAAATTACGATACTCTATCACTGAAATTTTTCGAGTCGATTCCGTAATCGGTAAACGAACTAAAAATTTCGTAATTTTTACTAAACACTTCTCTCCGTGTACTGTTGATATTTTGTCATATGTGTTTATAAATTCCCTTTAGCAATAATGTTGACATTATTGAGAATTTTGTTGAACATTTACCGGTTTTTAATTGTTCATTACCCACGTGAGTACTGGATACCTGCCCCGACGAATATATCTCAAAAGCGGCCATATTGGAACTAAAAATAGCGCGAGCAACGGTCTTATCCATCTCCATTAGTGACTGAATCATTAAGGCTGTTTACCCAAAACCCTGACCACTCTACGTAATTCTGATTTTTTCCTATATTATACTTCTATATCTGAGCTACACATTCATGGAAAATTCAACCATTCTATCCGGCACTCCCAACGAGAAATTAATTTCTGAAAACCTCTCAGAGCAACATGTGTTGTCCATCCGCTTATAAGAGAATTGTTGCGGCGTGTAATCGAAGTAACGAGTAGTTTAAAAATTCAAATTTTTGAAAAAAAAACGATTGTGATATCTTTAAGGATATATAGATTCTATCGCCGGTGAGAAAAAGTAGGTACCCAGCCTAGATGCAGGGTTGCACGATCAAACCTCGAGGGTTACCACAGTAGTCAGTGATATGTCAATGTTTATAAACACGAGAATCCGTACCGCACGCCAGCGCGCGGGTATTCAACGATTTCTGTAAGAGAGTCACGACTTTGTAATGTCGCGCCACTTTAGGTGGACCAATAAAAAATCGTGGCTTCATGATTTCGAGATTTTCGAGATAATCGATTGTGTCAAGCGTATCCCTTTTAGAATAGGACGAGAATTTGTATGGGTATGAAA